>NW_019944216.1:72995-80495 GCF_002910315.2 Salvelinus sp. IW2-2015 | reverse complement strand
AAACAAGGTAGAGGGCTGTTCTGTCCTACTCCCTCCACCCTCTCCCCCAACAAACCAAGGTAGAGGGCTGTTTTCTGTCCCTACTCTCCACCTCTCTCCCCCAAACCAAACCAAGGTAGAGGGGCTGTTCTGTCCTCTACTCCTCCACCTCTCCCCCAACTAAACCAAGGTAGAGGGCTGTTCTGTCCTCTACTCCCTCCACCTCTCTACCCCCCAACCAAACAAGGTAGAGAGAGGGCTGTTCTGTCTCTACTCCTCAACCACTCAAAGCCTGTCTCTGAGAGGTCGGCCATTGAGAGAGTGAAGCCCTGGCACTGCCCCTGTCTGGCTGCCAACTGGCAACAAAACCACCTCTGTGATGACCCACACACATACAYACACACACTGCACCTCTGTGAACATAATAACATGACAAACTCTATACGATCGCCTAGAAAATGTTTGTCTGACTAATAACTTGAAACTTGATACAGGTACTGTATACTGTAAACTCAACCCACCTTATAGTCATGACTTACCCCAGGACACGGTTTTACTGCTAGCCTACACATTGTTACATGAGATGGCGCTWAACACTGCTGCTAGAATCCTGACTAGAACCAAAACATTTGGCTTCCTGTTAAGRCWAGGRCTGATTTCAAGGTTTWACTGCTAACCTACAAAGCATTACATGGGCTTGCTCCTACCTAACGCTCTGATTTGGTCCTGCCGTACATACCTACACGTACGCTACGGTCACAAGATGCAGGCCTCCTTACAGTCCCTAGAATTTCTAAGCAAACAGCGGGAGGCAGGGCTTTCTCCTATAGAGCTCAATTTTTTGGGAATGGTCTGCCTACCCATGTGAGAGACACAGACTCGGTCTTGACCTTGAAGTCTTTACTGAAGACTCATCTCTTCTCATTTAGTAGGCCCTATGATTGAGTGTAGTCTGGCCAAGGGGTGTGAAGGTGAAACGGCAAGCCACTGGAGCGACGAACTACCCTTGCTGTTTCTGCCTGGCCGGTTCTCCTCTCTCCACTGGGATTCTCTGCCTCTGACCCGATTACAGGGGCTGGATCACTGGCTTACTAGTTCTCTTCCATGCCGTCCGTAGGAGGGGTGCGTCACTTGAGTGGGTTGGCGTGATCTTCCTACACAGTTTTGTGCCCCCTCGGGCTTGTGTGGTGGAGGAGATCTTCGTAGCTATACTTAGCCTTGTCTCAGGGCAGTAAGTTGGTGGTCTGTCCGGGGGTATTGTCGGACAGGTCCACAGTGTCCCCCAACCCACCCATGTCTCAGTCTCCAGTATCTATGCTGCAAAAGTCTATGTGCCGGGGGGCTAGGGTCATATGTGGTGTAATTCTCCTGTCTTATCTGGTGTCCCGTGTGAATTTAAGTATGCTCCCTCTATTTCTCTTTCTCTCTCTCTCTCTCTCTCTCTCTCTCTCTCTCTCTCTCTCTCCCTCCTCTCCCTGAGGACCTGAGCCCTAGGATCATGCCTCAGGACTACCTGGCCTGATGACTCCTGGCTGTCCCCAGTCCAGCTGGTTGTGCTGCTGCTCCAACTGTTCTGCCTGCGGCTATGGAACCCTGACCTGTTCCCCGGATGTGCTACCTTGTCCTGGACCTGCTGTTTTCAACTCTCTCTCTACCGCACCTGCTGTCTCGACCTCTGAATGATCGGCTATGAAAAGCCAACTGACATTTACTCCTGAGGTGCTGACCTGTTGWACCCTCTACAACCACTGATTRTTATTTGRCCATGCTGGTCATCTATAAATGTTTGAACATCTTGAAGAACAATCTGTCCTTAAATGGTTATGTACTCTTGTAATCTCCACCCGGCACAGCCAGAAGAGGACCGGCCACCTCTCAGAGACTGGTTCCTCTCTAGGTTTCTTCCTAGGTTCCTGCCTTTCTAGGGAGTTTTTCCTAGCCGCCGTGCTTCTACACCTGCATTGCTTGCTGTTTGGGGGTTTTAGGCTGGGKTTCTGTACAGCACTTTGWGAYATCAGCTGATGTAAAATAAGCTGATTATAAATACATTTGATTGATTGATTGATGACACAGTAGTGGAAGTTGTTAACCCAGGAGAGGGATGTCCTTTCATGTCTTTAGAGCAGGGCCTGCTCCAAACTTGGCTCACAACGACGTTTGGTTTGGCCCGCTACAAGGGGGAACTCAGTCGGGGTCCCGACTTACTGTTCAGAGTTAGAATAGTAGAATACACAAGGTACAATTTCTACATTTTTTGTTGTGAATCAGCAGTTTTTCTCTTGTGATGTCTTTCGCTGACAGTCACTCAATTAGCCCATGTCAAACTAAAAACAAATTGTACTTGCTTGATAAGGTAGTCTCATCAGCTATTCAAACCGTGAAGTAATCATTACCAAATGACTGACCCAGCACACAGGGCATGTGGTCAGGGGCCCTGATCTCTAGGGTGTCCCCATTGATTGTGTTAGTCCCTCTCACTCAGATATCATTTGAACATGGCATAAGTCATGGCAAACTGTGTAAAACGGCAGGAAATTTGCTTTAAAATTCGTAACAAATGTTTAAAAAATATGCACCTCATGGTAAAATTGTACTTCGGACACAACAACAACAAAAACATACATCTCCTGCCAAGAAGGGAGCACTAACGTATTATCCCTGTGAGGTTGGGGGGAGAGGGTGGAGGAGTAGAGGACAGAACAGCCCTCTACCTTGGTTTGGTTGGGGGGAGAGGGTGGAGGGAGTAGAGGACAGAACAGCCCTCTACCTTGGTTTGGTTGGGGGGAGAGGGTGGAGGGAGTAGAGGACAGAACAGCCCTCTACCTTGGTTTAGTTGGGGGGAGAGGGTGGAGGAGTAGAGGACAGAACAGCCCTCTACCTTGGTTACGTAACGTATTATCCCTGTGAGGTTGGGGGGCCCCTAGAAGGCTAGCTTCTGTCTGATGAGCTTCCCTGATGTCTTCCTAAAAACATTGCATTTCCTTTCTGATGCATTTCAGTCACTTACTGCTGCATTTTCAAGACATTTGAAACATTTTCAAGTTACAATATTAGCAGTATGAACATAGAAACGTTTGTGTGACAGTTTCTGTGCCACAGTGGTTACGTTTTTTCATTGTTAATAAAGTATCAAGTTCTAGAAACCTGAGATCTCTAACTAGCTCAATTAGCTAGCAGCAGTACAACGACTCTTCATTTCCTGTCCTTCCGAAAGACTGAATGGCCTGTTCTAATAGTCATCCTCCTCAGCAGAGGAGGGTGACTATCAGAGCAGTCCCATTCACGTCTTTCAGAAGGACAGAAATGACCCGGAGGAGAAAGAGGAGATGACTATCAGAGCAGTCCATTCAGTCTTTTTCAGAAGGAAACAGGGAATGACCCGGGAGAGAGGAGGAGGATGACTATTAGAACAGTCCATTCAGTCCTTTCAGAAGGACAGGAAATGACCCGGAAGGAGGAGAGGAGGATGACTATTCAGAACAGGCCATTCAGTCTTTCAGAAGGACAGGAAATGACCCGGAGGAGGAGGAGGAGGATGACTATTAGAAACAGGCCATTCAGTCTTCGGAAGGACAGGAAATGAAGGAGTCTTGTTTACTGCTTGCAGCTAATTGAGCTAGTTAGAGATCTCAGGTTTCTGAACTTGATACTTTTATAACAATGAAAAAAACGTAACCACTGTGGCACCAAAACTGTCACACAAACGTTTCTATGGTTCATACTGCTAATATTGTAACCTTGAAAATGTTTCAGATGTCTTGAAAAATGCAGCAGTAAGTGACTGAAATGCATCAGAAAGAAATGCAATGTTTTTAGGAAAACATCAGGGAAGCTCATACAGACAGAAGCTAGCCTTTAGGGGCCCCCCCAAACCTCACAGGGATAATACGTTACGTAACCAAGGTAGAGGGCTGTTCTGTCCTCTACTCCTCCACCCTCTCCCCCCAACTTAAACCAAGGTAGAGGGGCTTTTCTGTCCTCTACTCCTCCCCCTCTCCCCCAACCAAACCAAGAGTAAGGGGCCTGTTTTCTGTCCTCTACTCCCTCCACCCTCCCCAAACCAAAACCAAGGTAAGAAGGCGTTGTTCTGTCCTCTACTCCCTCCACGCCTCTCCCCCAACTAAACCAAGGTAGAGGGCTGTTCTGTCCTCTACTCCTTCCACCCTCTCCCCCCAACCAAACCAAGGTAGAGGGCTGTTCTGTCCTCTACTCCGCTCACCTCTCCCCCCAACCCAAACCAAGGTAGAGGGCTGCTTCAGTCTCTACTCCCACCCTCTTCCCCCCAACCAAACCAAGTAGAGGGCTGTTCTGTCCTCTACTTCCCTCCAACCCTCTCCCCCAACCAAACCAAGTAGAGGGCTGTTCTGTCCTCTACTCCTCACTCCTCCCCCCAACCAAACCAGTAGAGGGGCTGTTCTGTCCTCTACTCCTCCACCCTTCCCCCCAACCTACACAGGGATATACGTTACTGTAACCAAGGTAGAGGGCTGTTCTGTCCCTCTACTCCTCCACCTCTCCCCCAACCAAACCAAGGTATGAGGCGCTGTTTCTGTCCCTCTACTCTCCTCCACCCTCTTCCCCCCAACCAACGCAAGTAAGAGGGCTGTTCTGTTCCCCTCTTACTCCTCCACCTTCTTCCCCCCAACCAAACCAAGGTGAGGGGCTGTTCTGTCCTCTACTTCCTCCAACCCTCTCCCCACAAACCTCACATAGGGATAATACGTTTACGTAACCAAGGTAGAGGGCTGTTCTTGTCCTCTACTCCACCTTCCCCCAAATCAAAAAAGGTAGAGGGCGTTTGTCCTCTACTTCCTCCACCCTCTCCCCAACTCACCGGGATAACGTACGTTACGTACCAAGGTAGAGGGCTGTTCTGTTCCTCTACTCCTCCACCTCCTTCCCGCCGCAACCAAACCAAGTAGAGGGCTTGTTTCTGTCCTCTACTCCTCCACCCTCTCCCCCAACCAAACAAGGTAAGAGGGCTGTTTCTGTCCTCTACTCCTCCACCCTCCTCCCCAACCTCACCAGGGATATACGCTTTACGTAACCAAAGGTAGAGGGGCTGTTTCTGTCCTCTATCTCCACCCTTCCCCCCAACCAAAACCCAAGGGTAGAGGGTGTTCTTCCTCTTACTCTCACCCTCTCCCCCCAAACTAAAACCAAGGTAGAGGGCTGATTCTTGTCCTCTACTCTCCACCCTCTCCTCCAACCTCACAGGGATACATACGTTACGTTAACCAAGGTAAGAGGGCTGTTCTGTCCTCTTATCCTCCACCCTCTCCCCCCAAACTAACTAAGGTGTAGGGCTGTTTCTGTTCGCTCTACTCCCTCCACCCTCTCCCCCCAAAGCCAAACCAAGGTAGAGGGCTGTTCTGTCCTCTACTCCCTCCACCTTCTCCCCCCAACCAAACCAAGGTAGAGGGCTGTTCTGTCCTCTACTCCTCCACCCTCTCCCCCCAACCAAACCAAGGTAGAGGGCTGTTCTGTCCTCTACTCCCTCCACCCTCTCCCCCCAACCAAACCAAGGTAGAGGGCTGTTCTGTCCTCTACTCCTCCACCCTCTCCCCCAACCTCACAGGGATAATACGTTAGTGCTCCCTTCTTGGCAGGAGATGCATTGTTTTTGATGTTGTTTGTGTCCGAAGTACAATTTTACCATGAGGGCATTTATTTTAAACATTTGTTACGAATTTTAAAGCAAATTTCCTGCCGTTTTTACACAGTTTGCCATGACTTATGCCATGTTCAAATGATATCGAGTGAGAGGGACTAACACAATTCAATGGGCGACACCCTAGAGATCAGGGCCCCTGACCACATGCCCTGTGTGCTGGGTCAGTCATTTGGTAATGATTACTTCACGGTTTGAATAGCTGATGAGACTACCTTATCAAGCAAGTACAATTTGTTTTTTAGTTTGACTAATTGAGTGACTGTCAGCGAAAGACATCACAAGAGAAAAACTGCTGATTCACAACAAAAAATGTAGAAATTGCACCTTGTGTATTCTACTATTCTAAGTTCTGGAACAGTAAGTCGGGACCCCGACTGAGTTCCCCCTTGTTAGCGGGCCAAACCAAACGTCGTTGTGAGCCAAGTTTGGAGCCCTGCTCTAAAGGACATGAAACGACAGTCCCTCTCCTGGGTTAACAACTTCCACTACTGTGTCATCAATCAATCATCAAATGTTATTTAGGAATCAGCTTATTTTACATCAGCTATGTCAAAAGTGCTGTACAGAACCCAGCTAAAACCCCCAAACAGCAAAGCAATGCAGGTGTAGAAGCACGGCGGCTAGGAAAAACTCCCTAGAAAGGCAGAACCTAGGAAGAAACCTAGAGAGGAACCAGTCTCTGAGAGGTGGCCGGTCTCTTCTCTGGCTGGCCGGGTGGAGATTACAAGAGTACATAACCATTTAAGGACAGATTGTTCTTCAAAGATGTTCAAACATTTATAGATGACCAGCATGGTCAAATAACAATCAGTGTTGTAGAGGGTTCAACAGGTCAGCACCTCAGGAGAAATGTGCAGTTGGCTTTTCATAGCCGATCAATCAGAGTCGAGACAGCAGGTGCGGTAGAGAGAGATGTGAAAACAGCAGGTCCAGGGACAAGGAGCACGATCCGGGGAACAGGTCAGGTTCCATAGCCGCGGCAGAACATGCGACAAGCAGCACAAACCAGCTGGACGGGGACAGCCAGGAGTCATCAGCCCAGAGTCCTGAGGCATGATCCTAGCGGGCTCAGGTCCTCAGAAGAGGAGAGAAGAGGAGAGAGAGAGAGAGAGAGAGAGACAGAGAAAGAGAAATAGAGGGAGCATACTTAAATTCACACGGGACACCAGATAAGGACAGGGAATTTACACCACATATGACCCTAGCCCCCCGCACATAGACTTTGCCAGCATAGATACTGGAGACTGAGACATGGGTGGTTGGGGGAAACTGGTGGACCTGTCCGACAATACCCCGACAGGACCACCAACTTACTGCCCTTGACAGGCTAAGTATAGGCCTACGAAAATCTCCTCCACCACACAAGCCCGAGGGCACAAAACTGTGTAGGAAGATCACGCCACCCCACTCAAGTGACGCACCCCTCTACGGACGGCATGGAGAGAACTGAAGCCAGTTGATCCAGCCCCTGTAATCGGTCAGAGCAGACCAGAATCCCAGTGAGAGAAGAGAACCGGCCAGGCAAAACACAAGGTAGTTCGTCGCTCCACGTGGCTTGCCGTTCAACCTGTCACACCCCTTTGGCCAGACTACACTTCAATCATAGGGCCTACTAATGAGAAGAGATGGTCTTCAGTAAAGACTTCAAGGTCAAGGACCGAGGTCTGTGTCTCTCACATGGTAGGCAGACCATTCCCAAAAAATTGAGGCCTCATAGAGAAAGCCCTGCCTCCCGCTGTTTGCTTAGAAATCTAGGGACTGTAAGGAGGCCTGCATCTTGTGCACCGTAGCGTACGTGTAGGTATGTACGGCAGGACCAAATCAGAGCGTTAGGTAATTCTCTCTCT
>NW_019944216.1:67606-70649 GCF_002910315.2 Salvelinus sp. IW2-2015 | reverse complement strand
CTCCTCTCCTCTCTTCAGGTTAATTTCCTGTCCTACATGGCTAATTGTCACAGTCTCCCACCCAGTAACAGAACAGTGTGTCATGTATTATGTTCCTGGACCCTTCCTTCCTTTCTAGGCCTACTGTGTCTCTGTACACATTACGTAGGCACAGCCTGACTGACCCCTATCGAGGAAGCCTCCATCCCAGCTACACAATACACAGTGTGAATCAGTCTACACAACAACAGCTATTCCTGGACGTTCTTCTCTGACACATTGCATCCGGAAATCTTTTGGCCTTTCTGGTCTTTGTCTCCATTCTACTCTCTGTGTTATAAGCCTTGTGTGAGCCCTGGTTAATAGGAATGGAACGGCTCACAGGAGCACTAGTCTATCTCCTGTTTCTGTAGGGAGACAGCTTGATGTACCAGTACACCCCCTGGACAGGACACTAGTCTATCTCCTGTTTCTGTAGAGAGAAAGCGTGATGTACAGGACACCCCCTGGACAGGACACTAGTCTATCTCCTGTTTCTGTAGTCTCCCTCTCCCTCTCTTCAGGTTAATTTCCTGTCCTACATGGCTAATTGTCACAGTCTCCCACCCAGTAACAGAACAGTGTGTCATGTATTATGTTCCTGGACCCTTCCTTCCCTTTCTAGGGCCTACTGTGTCTCTGTACACATTACACCCCTGACACCCCTATCGAGGAAGCCTCCATCCCAGCTACACAATACACAGTGTGAATCAGTCTACACAACAACAGCTATTCCTGGACGTTCTTCTCTGACACATTGCATCCGGAAATTTTTGGCCTTTCTGGTCTTTGTCTCCATTCTACTCTCTGTGTTATAAGCCTTGTGTGAGCCTGGTTAATAGGAATGGAACGGCTCACAGGAGCACTAGTCTATCTCCTGTTTCTGTAGGAGAGACAGCTTGATGTACCAGTAACCCCCTGGACAGGACACTAGTCTATCTCCTGTTTCTGTAGAGAGAAGCTTGATGTACAGGACCCCCCTGGACAGGACACTAGTCTATCTCCTGTTCTGTAGAGAGACAGCTTGATGTAAGGACACCCCCTGGACAGGACACTAGTCTATCTCCTGTTTCTGTAGAGAGACAGCTTGATGTACAGGCACCCCCTGGACAGGACACTAGTCTATCTCCTGTTTCTGTAGAGAGACAGCTTGATGTACAGGACACCCCCTGGACAGGAACTAGTCTATCTCCTGTTTCTGTAGGAGACAGCTTGATGTACAGGACACCCCTGGACAGGACACTAGTCTATCTCCTGTTTCTGTAGAGAGACAGCTTGATGTACAGTACACCCCTGGACAGGACACTAGTCTATCTCCTGTTTCTGTAGAGAGAAGCTGAGATGTACAGGACACCCCCTGGACAGGACACTAGTCTATCTCCTGTTTCTGTAGAGAGACAGCTTGATGTACACAGGACACACTAGTCTTTTTCCCAACCTTCAATCTCAAGGTGGGAGTGGCGGACACTAACCACAAGGCCACTGAGTTGCTCCTGTCTGTATGATAATGCATTTTAAACGTATCTCTCTACGCAATGCGTCGACACAGTACATACCCAGTATATTCTGAGACTATGTGCATAGTTTTTTACACTGAAAGTGTTTACACTGAAATTCAAATTATTTTCATTTAGTAAAATGTAAAAAGGGTAGGGAGGGAGGAGGGAGGAGGAGGGGAGGGAGGGAGGACTTTGGACATTGGACTTGTTTACTCTCTCATTTGACAGGAATTGAATGGAATTGACCCCAACCCTGGTTTTACACTTTCCAGAGAAGCCGGTCCTCTGTCCCAAACTAGCACACAAGACATGTTCTTGGCCCTTCTCTCTCATTTAGTCCTTGTTTAGAACGAATGAGGTAAATGAGACAGCCATTCTATGCTGTTTATTTCTATCCAGGGGCCCCCTGTCCCGGTCGCTACCCCTGACGGGAGGGAGGGAGGGAGGGAGGGAGGGAGGGAGGGAGGGAGAGGGAGGGAGGGAGGGAGGGAGGGTTGCGAGCAACGCACGCACACACACACAAACGCGCAGCTACACACACAAACACACACACACACACACACGCACGCACACACAACGCGCGCACACACAAATGCGCACACACAAATGCGCACACACACAATACGCTAACCACAACATCACACACATATACACACACACAACATCCACACACACACACCACACACACACACACACACACACACACACACACACACACGCGCACAGCACACACACAGCTGACACACACACACACACACACACACACACACAGCACACACACACACACACACACACACACACACACACACCACACACACACACACACACACACACACACACACACACACACACACACACAACACACACACACACACACACACTCTTGCAGACAGCGGTTCAACACGTTGCTGGAGCCTTGACCCCATGGTAACAGGAGGTCTTGAAGCTTGTTTCGCTCCGTCTTCAAATAGCAACATCACGGTTAGTTAGTTCACACCCACTACTGTCGTGCTGAAGTGGCCTGTGACAGCCTTTTCACTATAGGTTTTATTCTGCATCTTCGGTCCTACACTACACTACATCTACACTACAACTAACCTACACCTACACCTACACCTACACCTACACTACAACTACACCTACAACTACACTACACTACACCTACACCTACAGCTACTAACTACAGCTACAGACTACACCTACACCTACACCTACACTACACTACACTACAACTACACCTACACTACACCTACACCTACAACTACACCTACAACTACACCTACACTACACCTACACCTACACCTACACCTACCAACTATAACTACACCTACAACTACACCTACACCTCACCTACAACTTACAACTACAACTACAACGACAACTACCCTCAGCCTACACCTACACCTACCCCTACACTACTACACCTACAACATCACCTACACCTACACACTACAACTACACCTAACCACTACACACTCAGCACAGCACCTACAACTAGCACAGCCAACTAACCTAGCACTACAACC
>NW_019944216.1:57772-64497 GCF_002910315.2 Salvelinus sp. IW2-2015 | reverse complement strand
CATGAGAGACAGGCTTGATGTACCAGACACCCTGGGACAGGACACTAGTCTATCTCCTGTTTCTGTAGGAGACAGCTTGATGTACAGGAACCCCCTGGACAGGACACTAGTCTATCTCCTGTTTCTGTAGAGAGACAGCTTGATGTACAGGACACCCCCTGGACAGGACACTAGTCTATCTCCTGTTTCTGTGAAGAACAGCTTGATGTACAGGACACCCCCTGGACAGGACACTAGTCTATCTCCTGTTTCTGTAGAGAGACAGCTTGATGTACAGGACACCCCCTGGACAGGACACTAGTCTATCTCCTGTTTCTGTAGAGAGAACAGCTTGATGTACAGGACCACCCCTGGACAGGACACTAGTCTATCTCCTGTTTCTGTAGAGAGAACAGCTTGATGTACACCTGGACAGGACACTAGTCTTTTTTCCCTACCTTCCAATCTCAAGGTGGAGTGGCGGACACTAACCACAAGCCACTGAGTTGCTCCTGTCTGTATGATAATGCATTTTAAACGTATCTCTCTACGCAATGCGTCGACACAGTACATACCCAGTATATTCTGAGACTATGTTGCATAGTTTTTACACTGAAAGTGTTTACACTGAAATTCAAATTATTTTCAATTAGTAAAATTGTAGTAAAAGGGAGGGAGGGAGGGAGGGAGGGAGGGAGGGAGGGGAGGGAGGGAGGCCAATTGGTAATTGGACATTGTTTTACTCCTCTCAGTTGACAGGAAATTGAAATGGAATTGACCCCAACCTGGTTTTTACACTTTCCAGAGGAAGCCGGTCTCTGTCCCAAACTAGACACAAAGACATGTTTCTTGGCCTGTTTCTCTCTGCATTTAGTCCCTTGTTGTAGAACCGAGAATGAGGTCATGAGACAGCCATTCTATGCTGTTTATTTCTATCCAGGGGGCCCCCTGTCCTGGTCGCTACCCCCTGACGGGAGGGAGGGAGGGAGGGAGGGGAGGGAGGGAGGGGAGGGAGGGGAGGGAGGGAGGGGATGCACACGCACGCACACAACCCCTACACACAAACGCGTCACACCACATCAGCAAGCACATCAGCATCGACACGACACTCACTGCGTACGCGCAGCGAGACAAATGCGCAGCCCGGGCTGAGCAAATGCGCGAACTTACACACAAATGCGCTACACACACAGAGCTAAAGCACCACAGCACACACACAGGTAGTACACTCACAGCATGACCACACCACACCGGCTGACCACATCACAGCACACAGCAGCACACACACACAACACACACACACGCAAGCCGGCGACGCACAACACGAAGCTGAACATCACAACACCTACACCTACAACTACACCTACAACTACACCTATAATAATAATAGTGGTATTTGTTTACCTTTCAGGCAGATCTAGCTTCTGTCGGGGACAGCATCAATCGATAGAGGCCACAGATCTAAAATACACGCAGAAAAACGTGGTAGCTGATAGAATAGGATAGTAGTTTATACTGGAATCAGGTGAACACACCACCTCAGGACAATCCTAACCCCAACTACACCTACAACTACACCTACAACTACACCTACACCTACAACTACACCTACAGCTACACCTACAGCTACAACTACACCTACAGACACCACCTCAGGACAATCCTAAACCAAACCGCAGACAATCATGTTTTTGTAGCAGGCTGATTAAACGGCCTATGAATATAAATCATCAGATATTGTATTCGGACACACTTTGACCCTGGGTTTTGTTGAATATTTCACTTCAGGATTGAAAGTCCTTGTAAAATGTAATAGCGATTTTACACTGTTATTGAATCGCGGTTGTAAAACTGTACAAAATTATCATCTTGGAGTTTTTTGATCGCAGCATTTACGTCTTTTTCATTTCTATATTCAGACCCAACGAGAAGAGACTCCATTGCTAGAATGTTCAAATCAAATCAAATCAAATGTATTTATATAGCCCTTCGTACATCAGCTGATATCTCAAAGTGCTGTACAGAAACCCAGCCTAAAACCCCCAAACAGCAAGCAATGCAGGTGTAGAAGCACGGTGGCTAGGCAAAACTCCCTAGAAAGGCCAGAACCTAGGAAGAAACCTAGAGAGGAACCAGGCTTTGAGGGGTGGGCCAGTCCTCTTCTGGCTGTGCCGGGTGGAGATTATAACAGTACATAGCCAAGATGTTCCAATGTTCATAAATGACCCCCATTGTCAAATAATAATAATCACAGTAGTTATCGAGGGTGCAGCAAGTCAGCACCTCAGGAGTAAATGTCAGTTTACTGTCCTCAGGTAGCTGGGTTTATATTGTAGTGATAATTTGACGTGATGAGCTTGATGTTTGTGTTTGACAGCTGTAAAACTCATATTACGCCCATGCATCACGGGCTGTTATCATTGGGCAAATGTATTTAGCATCGCCAGCTGCCCCATGCCGGCGGAGTGTGAACAATTTAGACCATTCCGTCGGAACTACAGGGAGTTTTCAACCCACCCAGGGCAGTAGGCGGTGCAAAACTTACTTGCCCATTGTCAGACTGGTTACCGGTCGGGATACGTGCTCGGCTGCCTGGATCGTTCAGCTGCCCAGAGCTATACAATTAGCCACTATACATTAACTCAAATTAACTCAGCACCGGGATTAAAAACTATAATTTAATACATACAGAGGGATCTGTCAGCATAAAACATATATATTTTTAACTAAAAAGGTAAACAAATAAGTTAGCCTTACATTAAAAAAAAAATGTTTCAGCAGTTAATATCCTGCAATTCTACACATTTTCACATGGGGTGGGGCGAATATTTTGCAGTTTTACATCAAATGTCCTGCAATTCTACATACTTTGCAATTGGTTGGGAAGAACATTTTGCGGTGTTACATCAAATGTCCTACAATTCTACATACTTTCCCATGACTTATGCCATGTTAATATTATGTTAATATTACATCTGAGTGTTGTCCAAAAAGTTATACTTTTGACACATTTGTCCAAAGAACATTCTTCCAAGAGTCTTGATGATCATCCAGGTGCTTTAAGGTAAACGTAAGTATAACATTTTGGACGAGATGGGTCCCCATTATGTCTGGCGAAAACCAAACACTGCATTACACAGTAAGAACCGCACACCAACGGTCAAGTATGGTGGTGGTAGTGTGATGGTTTGGGGTCAGCATGGTGGTGGTAGTGGTGACGGTTTGGGGTCAGCATGGTGGTGTAGTGTGATGGTTTGGGGTCAGCAATGGTGTGGTAGTGTGATGGTTTGGGGTCAGCATGGTGGGTGGTAAGTGTTGATGGTTTTTGGGGTCAGCATGGTGGTGGTGGTAGTGTGATGGTTTGGGTCACATGGGGGGTAGTGGATGGTTTGGGGTCAACATGGTGGGGTAGTGTGATGGTTGGGGTCAAATGGTGGGTGGTAGTGGTGATTGGTTTGGGGTCAGCATGGTGGTGGTGGTAGTGTGATGGTTTGGGGTCAGCATGGTGGTGGTAGTGTGATGGTTTGGGGTCAGCATGGTGGTGGTAGTGTGATAGTTTGGGGTCCAGCATGGTGGTGGTAGTGTGATGGTTTGGGGTCCAGCATGGTGGTGGTAGTGTGATGGTTTGGGGATACTTTGCTGCCTCAGGACCTGGAAGACTTGCCTTAATAGAAGGAACCATGAATTGTGCTCTGTATCAGAGAACTCTACAGGAGAATGTCAGGTAATATGTCTGAGCTGAAGAGCAGCAAGACAAGGATTCAAAACACACAATCAAGTCTACATGAAAATGGCTAAAATGCAACAATATTTGAAGTTCTGTAATGGCCTAGTCAAAGTCCAGCACCACGGAAAAAGTGGGGAACAAGTGGGGAACAAGTGGGGAACAGCACGTKAGAAATCAGCTCAATGTAAWTGAAGAATCCACAGAAAATTGGAAAACACTAAAACAAAAAGCCCGAAGCGTTATCTTTCCAAAACTGAGATGGATAATCAACTTCTCCACTATTTTTGGTCCTATAACCAAGAACAGACCCCAAAAATATATACAGGATCAAATACAAATCTTAGAATCAACTATTAAAGACTACCAGAACCCACTGGATTCTCCAATTACCTTGAATGAACTACAGGACCAAATACAAACCCTACAACCCAAACAGTCCTGTGGTGTTGATGGTATCCTTAATGAAATGATAAAACATACAGACAACAAATTCCAATTGGCTTAAATACTTAAACTCTTTAACATCATCCTTGGCTCTGGCATCTTCCCCAATATTTAGAACTAAGGACTGATCACACTGACAAATTTGACCCCAGTAACTACCGTGGGATATGTGTCAACAGCAACCTTGGGAAAATCCTCTGCATTATCATTAACAGCAGACTCGTACATTTCCTCAATGAAAACAATGNGTCAACAGCAACCTTGGGAAAATCCTCTGCATTATCATTAACAGCAGACTCGTACATTTCCTCAATGAAAACAATGTACTGAGCAAATGTCAAATTGGCTTTTTACCAAATTACCGTAGGACAGACCACGTATTCACCCTGCACACTCTAATTGACAAACAAACAAACCAAAACAAAGGCAAAGTCTTCTCATGCTTTGTTGATTTTTTAAAAAACAGACTCAATTTGGCATGAGGTTCTGCTATACAAATTGATGGAACGCTGTGTTGGGGGTAAAACACACGACATTATAAAATCCATGTACACAAACAAGTGTGCGGTTAAAATTGTCAAAACACACATATTTCTTTCCACAGGGCCGTGGGGTGAGACGGGATGAGACAGTGATGCAGCTTAAGCCCCACCCTCTTCAACATATATATCAACGAATTGCCGAGGGCACTAGAACAGTCTGCAGCACCCGGCCTCACCCTACTAGAATCTGAAGTCAAATGTCTACRYTTTGCTGATGATCTGGTGCTTCTGTCACCAACCAAGGAGGGCCTACAGCAGCACCTAGATKTTCTGCACAGATTCTGCCAGACCTGGGSCCTGACAGTAAATCTCAGTAAGACTAATGGTGTTCCAAAAAGGTCCGGTCGCCAGGACCACGAATACAAATTCCATCTAGACACTGTTGCCCTAGAGCACACAAACTATATTTACCTCAGCGCCACAGGTAACTTCCACAAAGCTGTGAACGAGCTGAGAGACAAGGCAAGAKGGGCCTTCTATGCCATCAAAAGGAACTACATTTGACATACCATTTAGGATCTGGCTAAAAATACTTGAATAAGTTATAGAACCCATTGCCCTTTATGGTTGTGAGGTCTGGGGTCCGCTCACCAACCAAGAATTCACCAAATGGGACTCTGCACGCAGAATTCTGCAAATATATACAACGTAAAACACCAAATAATGCACGCAGATTAGAATTAGGCCGACAACCGCCAATTATCAAAATCCAGAAAAGAGACGTTAAATTCTATAACCACCTGAAAGGAAACGATTCCCAAACCTTCCATAACAAAGCCATCACCTACAGAGAAATTAACCTGGAGAAGAGTCCCCTAAGCAAGCTGGTCCTGGGGCTCTGTTCACAAACACAAACAGACCCCACAGAGCCCCAGGACAGCAACACAATTAGACCCAACCAAATCATTAGAAAACAAAAAGATAATTACTTGACACATTGGAAAGAATTACAACACTGTATATTTACATAATATGACATTTTAAATGAATTTATTTTTGGAACTTCTGGGAGTGTAATGTTTACTGTAAATTTCACTTTAGTTTATTATCTACTTCACTTGCTTTGGCAATGTTAACATGCCAATAAAGCCCTTAAATTGTTGAGAGAGTGCGAGCGAGCGAAAGAGAGCGAGCGAGCGAAAAAGAGAGCGAGCGAGCGAGAGAAAAAGAGAGCAAGCGAGCGAGAGAAAAAGAGAGCAAGCGAGAGAAAGAATGAGACTAGGATAATCCCCAACAGCCAGGGAAGAAACAGCCCCCTGTCTGTCTGTCTGTCTGTCTACACCACCAAGGACATGCTACAAAAGCAGAAAGAGCACTATTCAGGAGGAAATGAATGAGAGGGCGAGCAGTGAGGTGTACACACACTGACCCCTGTCTCTATCCAGAAATGGAACAGTCGCCCTGATGGTATCTGGTACCTCTCATCCTCTCTTTAAAAGCTTTGCAGAGGGACCATCCCTTTAAATTATTTGCACAATTATTCCACCCTGGTCCCTTTAACTGCTTTGCAGAGGTGGCAGAAAACCGAGGCCCAGCCTGATGAGGGATTCATTCTCACTTGGGCATCAAACAGCCAAATGAACACGGACAAAAAAGGCAGGCCAACAAACATGCATTCTGTTCTGCTTTGTAGTGCAAGGCTGTGTTTGGCCTAGCTGGAGTCTAGTAAGCTACTGCTGTTACTGCCGCGGCTGGAGTCTAGTAAGCTACTGCTGTTACTGCCGTCCCTCTGCTCTACTCCCAGAGAACAGTCTCTTACACGTCTCTGCTCTACTCCTAGAAACAGTCTCTTTACACCGTCTCTGCTCTACTCCTAGAGAACAGTCTCTTTACACGTCTCTCTCTCTACTCCTAGAGGACAGTCTCTTTACACCGTCTCTGCTCTATCCTAAAACAGTCTCTTTACACGTCTTCTGCTCTACTCCTAAGAACAGTCTCTTAACACAGTCTCTGCTCTACTCCGAAGAACAGTCTCTTTTACACAGTCCTGCTCTACCCTAGAACATCTCTTTACCACGTCCTGCTCTACTCCT
>NW_019944216.1:34303-52451 GCF_002910315.2 Salvelinus sp. IW2-2015 | reverse complement strand
GAGAACAGTCTCTTTACACCGTCTCTGCTCTACTCCTAGAGAACAGTCTCTTTACACCGTCTCTGCTCTACTCCTAGAGAACAGTCTCTTTACACAGTCTCTGCTCTACTCCTAGAGAACAGTCTCTTTACACAGTCTCTGCAAGAACACAACGGTCACAGTATTCTACATAACAGAATATATCTCATAACTTACTGTAAAAAATAAATAAAACACTGCATTCAACCATGAATGATAAATCCTCACGTTTTAACCGGTGAAACTTCCATGCAGCATCATTCTGTATAGCAACCATGTGATCTCAATTTCATTTAGGATATGCATTTAGATGTTAAGTCATGGCTCCCCGATTGGTGCAGCGGTCTAAGGTGCGTCACTACAGTCCCTGGTTCGAATTCCGAGGCTGCATCACATCCGGCCGTGATGGGCGGCGCACAATTGGCCCAGCGTTGTCCGTGGTAAGCCGTCATCGTAGATAAGAACTCTTAACTGGACTTGCCTAGTTAAATAAAAGGTTAAATAAAAAATAAAATATACCGTGTTGTGTTGGAACTAGCCTAAAGTGTTGTATAGAATGATGTACAGTGAACACATTTTTTTACGCAGATGGTGTACTTTTTTTCCTAGTGGCGCTTCTCTGTTGAGTGATTCGTACATGCGCAGAAGCTTCCGGAAGCTCTGGATCTTTCAGCCCGGCGGACTAAAGATCCCGAAAACGTTGGATCTGTACAATGTAATGTAGATCCTGTGTCCCAAATGGCACCCTATTCCCTATAGTCCACTACTATTGATCAGGACCCAGAAGGGTGAGTAGTGGATTATAATAATTTGGTGGGTGATGCTATTTCACATGTACACGTGTGTATTATACCGTATATGTGACTCAATGGTGTTTTTTTTGTTTTATTTTTTACATTGGATAAAAAAAGTTGAGATTTAAAGCTACAAAATGGTGTATCATACCACAACAGTTGAGAAACAATAGGAAAGTAATTCTGCTTTGAAAGTTGTAAACTCACTTTTTTTWWTTTTATTGGAAAAGTATATWTWTTTTTTTGTTGCATATCCCAACTCGTGAGACATGTTCGAAGAGTGAGGTCACGGCGGGGGTCATTATCAATCTGGAAAGCAGGCCCTATGGTGTTGTTATTTAAACTAGTTACCATGGCCATGTATGTCATGCTTTTCAACGGCCTGTCTATTTAATCGCTACACAGAGAAGCGTCACCGTCCCAACTGTGTAACGTCCACCACCATGAAGTAAACATAATGATTATAACATCACAACGCTGTTGACGTGTTGTTTACAATGCAGGCATACCATGTAGCCGAGCTATGTCATAACTCCAAACCCTTTTTACACCTTACTATTCTTCATCATGTCTAAGAATACCATAGTCAAGTCGTATTTTTTTWTTTTTATAATTCATTTCATTTAATAAAACGTGGTCCTTCGTAGCTCAGTTGGTATAGCTTGTAACGCCAGGGTAGTGGGTTCGATTCCCGCACACATTTATTTAACTAGGCAAGTCAGTTAAGAACAAATTCTTATCTTCAATCACGGCCTAGGAACAGTGGGTTACCTGCCTTGTTCAGGGGACAGAACCACAGATTTATACCTTGTCAGCTCGGGGATTTGACCCAGCAACCAACGCTATAAACACTAGGCTACTTACCGCCCCATGACTAAGTTGCTTTGGATAAAAACGTCTGCTAAATGGAATATAATAATCATGTTATTAACTACATGCTAGACAAATTGCTCCTCATTTTATTAGATATTGTAAATTATTAGGAGCAAACCTTGCCTAGATCCTCAATCCACCCCAGGGAGTCAAGCTATAGTATTATATCTGTCAAACGGACCGCGTGATTGTCTTTCCAATGAGAAAGCAACTTACTCCTAAACTTTGGGTCCAAGGCACAAAAAGAGCGTCCTATATTATATTTGGGGTAAAAGTATATAACATTTGGTTACATTGTGTCAGCTAAACTGCTGACCTTTGTCTTGCTGGCCATCTTTTTACAACAGTTGTGTGGGTCACTAGCTAGAGCACCGAGTCAGCTGGTTTGACATGTTAGCCAGCAGCTCGATAGCATGTTGGCTAGCAAATAATGATTCGTGTAACCAAATAAGCCATTATTCGCTACAATGGCAATATTTACAGGGTTATACAGTTATTAAATAACTGCCGGTATGGTAACGTAACATTCACATAGTTATCCCGCTAGCTAGTGAACGTTTACTGAACATGATCTACCTAGCTAACTAAGCTAATTAGCGAGGAAGGAGATTAGCTAGCTACAACMCCCTAGCCACAAGGAGCACATTTGAGCACGAAAGAGGATCAAATGTTTTCTTAGTTTTAAGTTTCTCACCTTGTCACTAACGCTGTCAGGATCCCCTCCTCCTCCTCTCTTCCTTAGCTCCGTCATGTTTTCCTTATTTCACTCACGACACATAAAATGAGTCTGAAGACAACTAACGAGTTTCGGATTGAATGTCAGCCCTTGTAATCCGGTTATGAAGATCTTCGGTTACCATGAAATAATCGTCGGTTTTCCGATTCTGCAATGTGCCGTTATTTTTGACAGAACATTCACAAAAGTACGCACCCTCTCTATTACTCTCAACCGAATGCGTTCTTGCATTTGTTTCTCACCACAATTCTCGTTCGCCATCTCAGGTGTCTGAACCTGTGTGAAGCGAGACACTAAGGACGAGCCACAATAYTGGAATTTACTGTTCGCCTTCAAAATAAATGTCCCCTCCTTTGAAAGTGATGTAAAAGGAAACTAATAGTGSAATCATTCCATATTTGGACTAGATAATACCAAACAATGCTGGAATGTTTTTATATAAATGAAACAAAAGAAAATAATTAGTTAATTTGAACAAAAAAAAAGTATAACTCGCACTTTGGATGTATAGATTTCAGAATTGCATTGGGGTAATACTTGCATGCACTTACCAATGAAGGGTTTATACAAATACTAGCGTCATAGCTAGTGTTATGGCTTTTCAACCCCTGCCATATCGTGGATTCAGAGCTATCTATCTAATAGAACTCAGAGGGTTTTCTTTAACGGAAGCTTCTCTCATGTCAAACATGTTATGTGGGGTGTACCGCCGGGCAGCTCTCTAGGCTCTCTACTCTTTTCTATGTTTTACCAATGAACTGCCACTGGCATTAAACAAAGCATGTGTGTCCATGTATGCTGATGACTCAACCATAAACATATCAGCAACCACAGCAAAGAAGTCACTGAAACCCTTAACAAAAAGTTGCAGTTTGTTTTGGAATGGGTGGCCAGTAATAAACTGGTCCTGAACATCTCTAAAACTAAGAGCATTGTATTTGGTACAAATCATTTCTTAAGTTCTAGACCTCAGCTGAATCTGGTAATGAATGGTGTGGCTATTTAACAAGTTGAGAAGACTAAATGACTTGCCGTTACCTTAGATCGTAAACTGTCATGGTCAAAACATATAGATTCAATGATTGTAAAGATGGGGAGAGATCTGTCCATAACAATGAGATGCTCTGCTTTTTTGACACCACACTCCAAAAAGCAAGATTTGCAGGTTCTGTCTAATCTTGATTATTGTCCCAGTCGTGTGGTCCAGTGCTGCAAGGAAAGACCTAGTTAAGCTGCAGCTGGCCCAGAACAGAGCGGTACGTCTTGCTCTTAATTATAATCAGAGGGCTGATTTAAATACTATGCGTGCCAGTCTCTCTTGGCTAAGAGCTGAGGAGAGACTGACTGCATCATCACAATCATCACACAATCGATTGAGTTGGAGGCGTGCATGGCCACGCAGTCGTGGGTGAACAGGGAGTACAGGAGAGGGCTCAGAACGCACCCTTGTGGGGCCCCAGTGTTGAGGATCAGCGGGGTGGAGATGTTGTTTCCTACCCTCACCACCTCACCACCACCTGAGTTTGGAGGGTACTATGGTGTTAAATGCTGAGCTGTAGTCGATGAACAGCATTCTCACATAGGTGTCCCTCTTGTCCAGATGGCTTAGGGCAGTGTGCAGTGTGGTTGCGATTACGTCGTCTGTGGACCTATTGGGGTGGTAAGCAAATTGGAGTGGGTCTAGGGTGTCAGGTAGGGTGGAGGTGATATGGTCCTTGACTAGTCTCTCAATGCACTTCATGATGACGGAAGTGAGTGCTATGGGGCGGTAGTCGTTTAGCTACGGGCGGTATTCGTTTAGTGAGTAGACTGGACTAGGACTCTAGTGAGTAGGCTGGACTAGGGACTCTAATGAATAGACTGGACTAGGGACTCTAGTGAGTAGGCTGGACTAGGGACTCTAGTGAGTAGACTGGACTAGGGACTCTAGTGAGTAGACTGGACTAGGGACTCTAGTGAGTAGACTGGAATAGGGACTTAGTGAGTGACTGTACTAGGGACTCTAAGTGAGTAGACTGGATAGGGACTCTAGTGAGTAGACTGGCTAGGGACTCTAGTGAGTAGACTGGACTAGGGACTCTAGTGAGTAGACTGTACTAGGGACTCTAGTGAGTAGACTGGACTAGGACTCTAGTGAGTACGACTGGCTAGTTTGACTCTAGTGAGTAGACTGGACTAGGAACTCTAGTGAGTAGGCTGGACTAGGGACTCTAGTGAGTAGACTGGACTAGGGACTCTAGTGAGTAGACTGACTAGGGATCTAGTGAGTAGAGCTGGACTAGGGACTCTAGTGAGTAGACTGGACCCTGATTTTATGGACACACAATCAATCGTTTTTCCTGTACAGTGCAATTTGTTTGTGCAATACAACAAAAATACAGTGACTTTTCTTAAACATTACATCTCAAAATTGCACCCTTGAACAATAGCACCAGTAAATGAAAACTCATACAACCAAAATAATGATTTATTTCAAATTTCAATGTATATATATATATATWTTTTTGTTTTACCAGTAGGCTCCCGAGTGGCGCAGCTGTCTAAGGCACTGCATCTCAGTGCTAGAAGCGTCACTACAGAKACCCTGGTTCGAATCCAGGCTGTATCACAACCGGCCGTGATTGTGAGTCCCATAGGGCGGAGCACAATTGGCCCAGCGTCATCCAGGTTTGGCCGGTGTATGCCTTCATTGTAAACAAGAATTTGTTCTTAACCGACTTGCCTAATTAAATAAAGGTTTAATAAAATATATATTTTGTATTAATTTACTTAAGATCCAACTATTTCTCAATGTGCCCCACCTTATATTCTTCATCTTACACGAAGTAGTAATTCTCTTTAGTTTAGATTTGTCCCCATGTAGTCATAAATCTTTTAAGAATTTGCACGATGCAAAACTGCAAAAGAAATCTAGATTTTGTATCGCATACTTTTATTTTGAAGGCAAATTCCGAAAACTAGTAGTCTTAATGTTGCCGATGTTACTGCCATCACGGACATCCTTTACACAGATGACTGATGTTTCACCTGATGTAAACTCAGCAAAAAAATAAACGTCCTCTCACTGTCAACTGCGTTTATTTTCAGAAAACTTAACATGTGTAAATATTTGTATGAACATAACAAGATTCAACAACTGAGACATAAACTGAACAAGTTCCACAGACATGTGACTAACAGAAATGGAATAATGTGTCCCTGAACTAAGGGGGGGTCAAAATCAAAAGTAACAGTCAGTATCTGGTGTGGCCACCAGCTGCATTAAGTACTGCAGTGCATCTCCTCCTCATGGACTGCACCAGATTTGCCAGTTCTTGCTGTGAGATGTTACCACACTCTTTCCCACTCAAGGCACCTGCAAGTTCCCGGACATTTCTGGGGGGAATGGCCCTAGCTCTCACCCTCCGATCTAACAGGTCCCAGACGTGCTCAATCGGATTGAGATCCGGGCTCTTCTCTGGCCATGGCAGAACACTGACATTCCTGTCTTGCAGGAAATCACGCCACAAACGAGCAGTATGGCTGGTGGCATTGTCATGCTGGAGGGTCATGTCAGGATGAGCCTGCAGGAAGGGTACCACATGAGGGAGGAGGATGTCTTCCCTGTAACGCACAGCGTTGAGATGGCCTGCAATGACAACAAGCTCAGTCCGATGATGCTGTGACACACTGCCCCAGACCACAACGGACCCCACCTCCAAATTGATCCCGCTCCAGAGTACAGGCCTCGTTGTAATGCTCATTCCTTCGACGATAAACGTGAATCCAACATCACCCCTGGTGAGACAAAACCACGATTCGTCAGTGAAGAGCACTTTTTTGCCAGTCCTGTCTGGTCCAGCGATGGTGGTTTGTGCCATAGGCGACCTTGTTGCCGGTGATGTCTGGTGAGGACCTGCCTTATAACAGGCCTACAAGCCCTCAGTCCAGCCTCTCTCAGCCTATTGAGGACAGTCTGAGCACTGATGGAGGGATTGGGCGTTCCTGGTGTAACTCGGGCAGTTGTTGTTGCCATCCTGTACCTGTCCGCGCAGGTGTGATGTTTGGATGTACAGATCCTGTGGCAGGTGTTGTTACACCTGGTCTGCCACTGCGAGGACGATCAGCTGTCCGTCCTGTCTCCCTGTAGCGCTGTCTTAGGCGTCTCACAGTACGGACTTTGAAATGTATTGCCCTGGCCACATCTGCAGTCCTCATGCCTCCTTGCAGCATGCCTAAGGCACGTTCACACCGATGAGCAGGGACCCTGGGCATCTTTCTTTTGGTGTTTTTCAGAGTCAGTAGAAAGGCCTTTTTAGTGTCCTAAGTTTTCATAACTGTGACCTTAATGTCCTACCGTCTGTAAGCTGTTAGTGTCTTAACGACCGTTCCACCGGTGCATGTTCATTAATTGTTTATGGTTCATTGAACAAGCATGGGAAACAGTGTTTAAACCCTATACAATAAAGATCTGTGAAGTTATTTGGATTTTTATGAATTATCTTTGAAAGACAGGGTTTCTTTTTTTGCTGAGTTTAGTATTTATGTAGTGTTATATTATAGATGTATTTATGTAGTGATATGTTATATTATAGATGTATTAATATAGTGATATATTATCCGGTTGGCATTTCCACTCACCACCAAATATGGTCATGAGAGGAAGCCCACTGGCCGGCAGTGGGAGAAGATGGAACAAGATGGATTTTGGCCGACATTCTACAKATTTTCTCAAAGATTAAAAATTTGATCTCAATACAGTACTCCCAAAACTTGAATCTATTACAGAGTGGACTAAGTTCTGTCTACTTTACCCTTTGCCAAAGTTTCTAAAAATGGTGTTGTTTAGAAGAAGTGGAAGGGGCGAATTGAGTTATTGCATGCGCCCACTTAACAGAGTAGCCGTTTCCTAACGGAAATATACAAATATACGCGAAAACGTGCAAATAGGATCTCGCTAGCTTGTGCTCGGCTCTGCCCACCCCCTCGCTTGTTCTGCCCACTATGATTCATTTTCTCCCATTTTAAACGACAGACTGCGGTCTATCTTCGGTGTTGTAAAAATCTTAATCCTATCAGCTAGCTAGCTAGCTCACACTTCAATTTCAATTTAAGGGGCTTTATTAGCATGGGAAACATATGTTTACATTGCCAAAGCAAGTTTAATAGATAATAAACAAAATTGAGAAAAACTAAAAATGAACAGTGAACATTACACTCAAATCAAATCAAACTTTATTTGTCACATGCACCGAATACAACAGGTGTAGGAAGACCTTACCGTGAAATGCTGACTTACCTTAACCAGCAGCGCAGTTCAAGAAAGAGTTTAGTTTATTCGGTAAATATTTTCTTAAGTAAAAAAATAATGAAAAGTAAGAATAAAATAACAACGAGAGAACAGTCTATGACTTGGATGACTGGAGTCCTTGATAATTTTTTGGGGCTTTCCTCTGACACCGCTTAGTATATAATTCCTGGATGGCAGGAGGCTTGGCCCCGTACGCACTACCCTCTGTAGCGCCTTACGGTCAGATTCCCGAGCAGTTACCATACCAGGTGGTGATGCAACCGGACAGGTTGCTCTCGATGGTGCAGCTGTAGAACTTTTTGAGGATCTGGAGACCCCATGACAAATCTTTTCAGTCTTCTGAGGGGGAAAAGGTGTTGTCGTTCTTTCTTCACCACTGTCTTGGTGTGTTTGGACCATGATAGTTTGTTGGTGATGTGGACACCAAGGAACGTGAAACTCTCGACCCGCTCCACTACAGCCTGTTCGGCCCGCATTTTCCTGTAGTCCACGATCAGCTCCTTTGTCTTGCTCACATTGAGGGAGATGTTGTTGTCATGGCACCACATTGCCAGGTCTCTGACCTCCTCCCTATAGGCTGTCTCACCGTTGTCGGTAATTAGGCCTACCACTGTTGTGTCATCAGCAAATGTAATGATAGTGTTGGAGTCGTGTTTGGCCACGCAGTTGTGAGTGAATAGGGAGTACAGGAGGGGACTAAGCACGTACCCCTGGGGGGCTCCAGTGTTGAGGACCAGTGTGGTGGATGTGTTGTTACCTACCCTTACCACCTGGGGGCGGCCAGTCAGGAAGTCCAGGATCCAATTGCAGAGGGAGATGTTTAGTCCCAGGGTCCTTTAGCTTAGTGATGAGCTGTGGGCGCTATGGCATTGAACGCTGAGCTGTAGTCAATGAACACCATTCTCACATAGGTGTTCCTTTTGTCCAGGTGGGAAAGGGCAGTGTGGAGTGTGATTGGTGCATCTGTGGATCTCTTGGGGCGTTATGCAAATTGGAGTGGGTCTAGGGTATCCGGAATGATGCTGTTGATCTGAGCCAGGATGAGCCTTTCAAAGCACTTCATGGCTACCGATGTGAGTCCTATGGAGCGGTAATCATTTAGTCAGATTACCTTCGCATCCTTGGGCACAGGGACTATGGTGGTCTGCTTGAAACATCTAGGTATTACAGACTCGGTCAGGGAGAGGTTGAAAATGTCAGTGAAGACACCTGCCAGTTGGTCCGCGCATGCTTTGAGTACACGTCCTGGTAATCCATCTGGCCCCGAGGCCTTGTGAATGTTGACCTGTTTAAAGGTCTTGCTCACATRGGCTACCGAAAGCGTTATCGCACTCGTCCGAAACAGCTGGTGCTCTCATGCATTTTTCAGTGTTGTTTGCCTCGAAGGAAGCATAAAAGGCATTTAGCTCGTCTGGTAGGCTCGCGTCACTGGGCAGCTCACGGCTGGGTCTCCTTTTGTAGTCCGTAATAGGTTTTCAAGCCCTGTCACATCCGACGAGCGTTAGAGCCGGTGTAGTAGGATTCAATCTTAATCCTGTATTGACGCTTTGCCTGTTTGATGGTTCATCTGAGGGCGTAGCGGGATTTCTTATAAGCGTATGGATTAGTGTCCCGCTCCTTGAAAGCGG
Source organism: Salvelinus sp. IW2-2015 (assembly GCF_002910315.2). NCBI lineage: Eukaryota > Metazoa > Chordata > Actinopteri > Salmoniformes > Salmonidae > Salvelinus > Salvelinus sp. IW2-2015. Next base: position 43,112 of record NW_019944216.1, on the reverse strand, counting down.
CAGCTCTAGCCTTTAGCTCGATGCGCATGTTGCCTGTAATCCATGGTTTCTCGCTGGCATACGTACGTACGGTGACTGTGGGGACGTCGTCGACGATGCACTTATTGATGAGGCATATGACTGAGGTGGTATACACCTCAATGCCATTGGTTGAATACCGGAACATATTCCAGTCTGTGTGTTTTTTCCCTCTGGTTGCAAATGTGACATGCTGGTAGAAATGAAACGGATTTAAGTTTGCCTGCATTAAAGTCCCCTGCCACTAGGAGCGCCAATTCTGGATGAGCATTTTATTGTTTGCTTATGGCCTTATACAGCTCGTTAAGTGCGGTCTTAGTGCCAGCATCGGTATGTGGTGGTAAATAGACAGCTGTCTACATCTTACTATAAGGTACTCTACCTCAGGCGAGCAATACCTCGAGACTTCTTTAATATTAGACATCGCGCACCAGCTGTTATTGACAAGACACACACGCCATAAAACATACAACTCWCAGAAGTTCCAAAGGAATAGAGACATTTCAAATGTCATATTATGGATATATACAGTGTTGTAACAATATTCACGTGAAAAGGGGTTTGTTCTCCACCCACTTCATTTTATAGATGAATTATCTGCCATAACAAATTAACAATGAAAGTTAAATCAGGGTCCATATAACATAATATCAGAGTCTTTCAAATTAACAATGAAAGTAGTAGATTATTTTCAAATAGAATCTAACTCACTCCAAAATCTTCTGACATAAGAACAGTCCCAAAATAAATGGTCAAGAGTCTCTAGGTCACAACCACAATATATATTTTTTTTAATCAATAGCTATTTAGAATCTGTGTATAATAAAAGTTCTTTACAGGGGTGCTTGACTGTTGTTGTTAGTACACTCGGATCAACCCTTAAAGAGATGGGTGTGGCTAAAGGTTTAAGAGGGTGTGAACGATGCTGAGTGGGTGTAGACAAAGAAGGGCTCTCCAGTAGGTACCAAAACTTTCAAAGGCCATTTTCTCAAAAATGGGGTTACAAATTTATCAGCTTTCAATTCAGAATMACTTTCCCATTGTTCCTAAACTGAAGTGTATGATATGCAATTTTCTAGTTCTGAGTCTCTACTTTTATCCAGTGTAAAAAAAAACACAATTTCAAATTTTGCTACTTAAGACCGAATTGAGTCGGTCGGTCACAAATTCCAAATAAAACACACATACACAGCTCTAATTGGTGGTAAACAGCAAGTATTTAATTTAAATTAAGAGAATAAGTACCAGATCTATTGCAGTTTTGTAACAGTTTATGTAAGAGTTAATCAACATTTTTTTAAATCATTGTTGTACTGAACACAAATATACAATGAACATTCAGTCATCATCATCATCATCACACACTGCACACTATATACTCTAGTAATGCAGTCTAATACAAGACCACCAAAAATAACCCAGGATTTCATTTTGATCGGTCCTTAAAGAGTACAAAAGTCCACCCAGAGTTGGAGCACATCTCCACCACTCCTGTCATAACTGTACACAGACCTGTCGCTCGGGGCTTATAACAACTCATGACTGACAATGTCTTGAAAATATATTTAGAAAACACATTAAACAATAATAATGCCCCAAAAAACCATGTACAATGCAGCGACACAGAAAGTCAGTTGTGTTAATATGACATGCAACAAGTAACTAAACTTGCTGAAATTACAATAATCATACAAAATAAGAAAAACCTATTATACAAATGTTTAAAACCCAGTAATAATTGCATAAATACTTTGAACCGTTCATATCACTCTGGAGGACAAATGTACCCTTTTCGTTAAAATGATAGCCCAACAACATAAAATTGCATTCGATAAAAATCATGATTCCTATTCATTTCAACTTTTTTTTTCTGTACATGAGAAGGTATAAATAATGAACTCAGATTAATATAATAATAATCCATCTGGTTTGTTTTGAAATTGCTTAGTAACAGCAAGCTAGATACAGTTGGCACCACTAGAGTGATTTATCARTAGTACTAGGAGGAGGAGGAGTCAGACCGGGATCGATCGTTGACTGCACTTGCGCAACAGCGTTATTTCTCAGTAAACAAAGCAGCACTGTTGCCCACGGCAACGTTCAGAAGGATACAAGACCGATAAACAAAGAGGGATGACAACAACAAACTATGTTCTCACTTCACAGTCTCCACACGTACACAGAGAAACATGTCGCGCCTAATATTTCTAACATACGCTACGTAAAGTTAGCTAGCTATCGGCATTAAGAGTGAAATGTGACGAGCAAAACCCCAAAAATAAATCGCTTTTCTTGTGACCAACGGTTTTCATGCTACAAAAAAGTACAGAGATGATCCTTGGTCAGTATAATATAATAGTATGAACAAAAATATAAACGCAACATGTAAAGTGTTGGTCCCATGTTTCATGAGCTGAAATAAAAGATTGCATACATTTTCCTATAAGTACAAAAAGCTTATTTCTCAAAGATTTTGGGCACAAATTTGTTTACATTGCTGTTAGTGAGCATTTCTCTTTTGACAAGATAATCCATTGTTGCATATCATGAAGCTGATTAAACGGCATGATCGTTACACAGGTGCACCTTGTGCTGGGGACAATAAAAGGCTACTCTAAATTTTTTGTCATAACACAATGCCACAGATGTCTCAAGTTGAGGGAGTGTGCAGTGGGCATGCTGACTGCAGGAATGTCCACCAGAGCTGTTGCCGGAGAATTTAGTGTTCATTTCTCTACCAACGTTGTTTTAGAGAATTTGGCAGTATGTCCAACCGGCCTCACAACCGCAGATCACGTGTATGGCGTCATGTAGGCGAGTGGTTTGCTGATGTCAACGTTGTGAACAGAGTGCCCCATGGGGGCGGTGGGGTCATGGTATGGGGCAGACATAAGCTACGGACAACAAACACAATTGCATTTTATCAATGGCAATTTGAATGCACAAAAATACCGTGAGAAGATCCTGAGGCCCATTGTGAGGCCCTTTGTTTTTAAGGTGTCCGTGACCAACAGATGTATTATCTATATTCCCAGTCATGTGAAATCCATAGATTTTAGTCAATTTAGCTCGATCTAATATTTATATATTTCTTAATTCCATTTTTTTACTTTTAGATTTGTGTGTATTGTTAGAGCTACATCTGCTAAATATGTGTTTGTAAAATCGGATTTGATTAGGGCCTAATGCATTTATTTCAAATGACTGATTTCCACATATGAACTGTATCTCAGTAAAATCTATGAACTTGTTGCATTTATATTTTTGTTCAGTATCTATCTATCTATCTATCTATCTATCTATCTATCTATCTATCTATCTATCTATCTATCTATCNCCTGCTCCGTTTACCCTACCTGCTCTGTCTAGACTGCCTGCTTCGTTTACCCTACCTGCTCTGTCTAGACTGCCTGCTCCGTTTACCCTACCTGCTCTGGTTACCCTACCTACACTACCTGCTCTGTCTACCCTACCTACCCTACCTGCTCTGTCTACCCTACCTACCCTACCTGCTCTGTCTACCCTTCCTTCTCTGTCTACACTACCTGCTCTGTTGACCCTACCTGCTCTGAGTGAAGACATCAACACTATGAAATAACACATGTGGAATCATGTAGTAACCAAAAAAGTGTTAAACAAATCAAAATATATTTTATATTTGATTCTTCAAACTAGCCACCCTTTGACTTGATGACAGTTTTGCACACGCTTGGCATTCTCTCAACCAGCTTCATGAGGTAGTCACCTGGAATGCATTTCAATTAACAGGTGTGCCTTGTTAAAAGTGAATTTGTGGAATTCCTTTCCTTAATGCGTTTGAGCCAATCAGTTGTGTTGTAACAAGGTAGGGGTGGAATACAGAAGATAGCCCTATTTGGTAAAAMACCAAGTCCTTTTTATGGCAAGAACAGCTCAAATAAGCAAAGAGGGAAAACCCTGGAATGAGTAGGTGTGACCAAACGTTTGACTGGTACTGTACGTGTGGAGACGGTGCGTTAAATCCCTGACSAAGCTTTAGCGTTCTTATAGACTAAACGGAAAGGCAACGTAAACACAGGAAATAGATAGCTGAACGAGACAGATCCTCAGGTGGGCGGAGCATGTGCATTGCTAATACTAATGTCTTTTGTCTAATGTCTTTTTCTACCTCAGGTAGCATCTGTKTGGTGAGCATCTATGGGACCCATCACAACCCTGAGATCTGGCCTGACCCAGACGTTAGTACAGTTTACAACATCTACACTCAGGGCTCTGACGAGCTCCTAATATATCCTCTCACAGTGCCGCTGACAGGCTCACTTTAGMCTGACGGCATTTCACTCTTCTCCTCTCCAGGTCTACAACCCCATGCGCTTTGACCCTGAGAACTCAAAGGACCGTTCATCCCATGCCTTCATACCCTTCTCTTCAGGACCTAGGTATGGATTCTAATTTACATTATCTTTATACTCATCGTCATCACAGCCCAGGCATAACATAGCCTAATGTTTATAACCTGTTCCCTGATCCGTTTGTGCTGACATGACAGTCCAAACAGATCCGGAGACCAGTATTAACCGTCACCGATCATTCTGTGCTATAGGAACTGTATAGGTCAGAAGTTTGCCATGGCGGAGCTGCGTGTGGTGGTGGCGCTGACCTTGAGGAGGTTCCGTTTGACCCCTGGGGGGGTGGAGGTGAGGAGGCTACCCCAGCTGGTGCTCAGGGCCGAGGGGGGGCTGTGGCTGACGCTGGAGACCCTAGACACCCCCCAGGACTAACCCCTGACCTCCATCTCTCCTCTATGGATCAGACATAGAGAAACTGCTTTCATGATTTTACTGTATAAACATACACTGAGTATACAAAACGTTAAGAATACCTTAACACAGTAAAATACATAGGCCTAAAGACCGACAAATAAAAACGTCAAATCATAGGCCTAAAGCCGACAAAAAAAAACAGTCAAATCATAGGCCTAAAGCCGACAAATAAAAAACAGTCAAATCATAGGCCTCAAGCGACCAAAATTAAAAGACAAATAAAAACAGTAAAACATCCTGATGAAAGTGCAGGTTCTCATGAATCTCTCTACTCAGCCTCTCTGTCTTGACTTGAGCTATGACTCAACGTTATCAGGACAGAGAAACCACATACATGCTCTTTGCTCTCTCAGTTGGATAGAAAAATAAACCCGGTACTTGTTGTTTCTCACAAGTGTATCAGGTTGTGAACGTGCAAATAACGTTTCCACTCCGGGAAGGAGAACGGTAAATGACTGTAATACATGCATTAATATGAATGAACCACATGATGAGATGAACGGTACATCTACTATGCTACTGGCTACATATATAATGGAGAATGGAACAAAACAAACCATCGAAAGAGCACACAATTCACAACAGTGAAAGTGCAGAATTGTCAGAGACAGAGAGGGGACATATGGAGAGAGACACCCATATCTTCGCCACACATCCCTCCCCTTCTTCTTGTTGCGACATTTTAAATTAGTCTGGAAGACACATTATCTTCACACATGTGAGATGTTTATCACTGGCAGCCATAACTCAATAATCAGCTAGGCCTTTGCCATAGGCTACCTGCCGCTTATGATGCTCGTGGCTAATTAAGCTCTCTGGTAAAGAATTTAGAATTATTTATTTGACAGGAGTAATTATTAATGTTGGTAAAACATCAACTACTTTAGGGAAGCCAGCATCTGAACAGTGCACCCGCTAATTTTCCTTTCTAATTCGCAAGTGGCTGAAACCAGAGAATAATAATATAATGACGAGATGCTGATGTCTCCGCCCTAACAATGTGAGTCGTCCAAAGGCGGAATGTAGGCTACAAGCTTAGTCTGCATATCATACCATAGAAAACGCATTGGTTAATAATACAGGATATATTTTGGCGAGAGGGAGCCCTCTCGCTTCCCTAATCCTCTGTGCTGAAACTAGCGAGAGAAACAGCGCCCCTCTGTTTCCTGAGGTGTAGAACCATGTATCTGATGCTATCTGGCAGGAAAAAAGTACTACATGCCAACGCTTTTGTCCAGACAGCATCACATACGAGAACGCTTTTTCGCTCGCTCAAATGTTTATCTGAGATTGATGCGTCTTTTTGTCGGCGCGCGTCTTGGTCAATAAATGTTCAATATTTCATATTTTATTAGACGGTCAAGGACGTAGGTAAGGGCGGGCCAGCCCCCTAGTTCCGGCCATAACGCCTACCGCCCATAACGTTCCAGGCGCACCGGTTTGGGTCAAGACTGCAACGCTGCTGGGTTTTCAGGCTCAACAGTTTCCCGTGTATATCAACAATGCCCCACACCCAAAAGACATCCAGCCAACTTGAGAAAACTGGAGAAGCATAGGGTGGTACTGTAGGTAGCCTAGCGCTTAAGAGCGTTGGGCCAGTAACTGAAAGGTCACTGGTTTGAATCCCCTCAGCAACTAAGGATACATCTGTCATGTGCCCTTGATCAAGGCACTTAACTCAAGTCCTCTGGATAAGAGCGTCTGCTAAAGTGTAAATGGGTCAGCATCCCTGTGAAACGCTTTCGACCTCTGTAGAGTTCATGCCGGACTAATTGATGCTGTTCTGAGGGAAAAGGGGGGCAACTCAATATCAGAGAGGTGTTCCTAATGTTTTGTCCACTCAGTGTACGTCAGTGAACATGTATTAGAACATAAATATATATAGAAACATTTCAATGCACAGTGAATGTAGGTCGGCCTACGAATGTATGTGAACATAAATTCATTAAGTACTTTTTTATCTGAATTGTTAATGGATTTTTGTAAGCTATTTTTTGCAGTGTGAGTGCATTGTTATTTTGAGATTCAATAAACATAGCCTTGATGAGTACTGGCTAGCATGTGAACCAGACGCCTCTGCTCTGATCTGTCTTTACTCGTTTTGAATAAGAGATTTCCCTCCTTGAATAAGTTGGCGAATATATCAGGTATTTGCCAGTGTTACATGCATATCATTGACGAGTGTCCATGGCAGTTTACCAGGGAGACCTGGTAAATGTGTTGCAGAGCACATATCTAACCCCAAACACTCATGCAACACAGTGGTGGATACTGGGGGAGGCAGGTAGCCTAGTGGTTGGTGAGTAGCGGTTAGCGGCCAGTTACTGAGAGGTTGCTGATGAATCCCGAGCTGACAAGGTAAAATCTGTCATTATACCCTGAACAAGGCAGTTAAACCCATATTTGTTACTTAACTTTATTTAACTAGGCAGTCAGTTAACAACAAATTGTTCTTTATAATGAGGGCCTACCAGAAGGCCTCCTGCAGGGATTAAACATTTAAAATAAATAATAAAATATAGGACAAAACACACATCACGACAAGAGAGACAACACAAACACTACATAAGCGAGACCTAAGACGACAACCATATAGCATGGCAGCAACACATGACAACACAGCATGTGTAGCAACACAAATAACAACAACATGGCAGCAACACATGACAAAATAGCATGGCAGCAACACACGACAACTCAGCATGGTAGCAACACATGACAACACAGCATGGTAGCAACACAACATGATAACAACATGTAGCAACACATGACAACACAGCATGGTAGCACACAACATGACAACAACATGTAGCAACACAACATGGCAGCTGCACACGGTAGCAGCACAAAGACATGGTACAAACATTATTGGGCACAGACAACAGCACCAAAGGACTAGAAGGTAGAGAAATACATCACGCAAACAGCCACAAGTTCAGTAAGAGTGTCCAAGATTGAGTCTTTGAATGAAGAGATTGAGATAAAACTGTCCAGTTTGAGTGTTTATTGCAGTTTGTTGTAGTTTCCATCAATGATCTCTCTGTGCTTTGCTCTGTGTTCATCTTTCCTTCAATCCTGACTAGTCTCCCAGTCTCCTGCCGTGAAAAACATCCTCACAGCATGATGCTGCCACCCACCATGCTTCACCGTAGTGATGGTGCCAGGTTCCTCCAGACGTGAAGCTTTGGCATTCAGGCCAAAGAGGTTCAATGTTGGTTTCATCAGGCCAGAGAATCTGTGTTTCTCATAGTCTGAGAGTCCTTAGGTCGCTTTTGGAAAAACTCCAAGCGGCTTTCATGTTCTTTTTACTGGGAGTGGCTTCGTCTGGCCACTCTTCCATAAAGGCCCGATGGTGAGTGCTACAGAGATGGTTGTCCCTGCTGAAGTTTCCATCTCCACAGAGGAGCTCTGTCAGAGTGACCATAGTTCTTGTTACCTCCCTGACCAAGGCCCTTCTCCCCCGATTGCTCAGTTTGCCGGGCGGCCAGCTCAGGTAAGAGTCATTGTGGTTCCAAAACTTCTCTCCAGTTTGAGAACGTTGGGACGGACACTGTGTTCTTGTGACTTCAATGCTGCAGAAATTTTTGGTACCCTTCCCCAGATCTGTGCCACACACAATCCTGTCTCGGAGCTATGGGACAATTCCTCGACCTCATAGCTTGGTTTTTGCTCTGACATGCACTGTCAACTGTGGGACCTTATATAGACAGGGTGTACCTTTGCAAATCATGTCCAATCAATTGAATTTACTGCATGTGGACTCCAATTCAATTGTAGAACATCTCAAGGATGATCAATGGAACAGGATGCACCTGAGCTCAAATTCGATTCTCATAGCAAAGGGTCTGATACTATGTAAAATAAGGTATTTATGTTTAATACATTTCTAAAAACCTATTCTTAGCTTTGTCATTATGGGGTATTAGTGTCATTATGGGGTATTGTGATGTCATTATGGGTATTGTGATGTCATTATAATCTCTCTCTTT
>NW_019944216.1:32129-34278 GCF_002910315.2 Salvelinus sp. IW2-2015 | reverse complement strand
GACAAATAAAAACAGTCAAATCATAGGCCTCAAGCCAACAAATACAAACAATAAAATCATAGGCCTAAAGCCGACAAATAAAAACAGTCAAATCATAGGCCTCAAGCCAACAAATAAACACAGTAAAACATCCTGATGAAAGTGCAGGTTCTCATGAATCTCTCTACTCAGTCTCTCTGTCTTGACTTGAGCTATGACTCAACGTTGTCAGGACAGAGAAACCACATACATGCTCTTTGCTCTCTCAGTTGGATAGAAAAATAAACCGGTACTTGTTGTTTCTCACAAGTGTATCAGGTTGTGAACGTTTCCACTCCGGGAAGGAGAACGGTAAATGACTGTAATACATGCATTAACAGAAATTAACGTAACCAAATAACGTTTCCACTCCGGGAAGGAGAACGGTAAATGACTGTAATACATGCATTAATATGAATGTAACCACATGACGAGATGAACGGTACATCTACTGGCTACATATATAATGGAGAATGGAACAAAACAAACAATCTAAGAGCAAACAATTCACAACAATGAAACAATGAATGTGCAAGAATAGTCAGGAGACAGCAGAGGGGACATTCTGGAGAGCTGAGGGAACATTCTGGAGAGCTGAGGGAACATTCTGGAGAGCTGAGGGAACATTCTGGAGAGCTGAGGGAACATTCTGGAGAGCTGAGCTTGAAGTCCAGAGTAACAGCAAGCTAGATACAGTTGGCACCAACTAGATGATTTAATCTTATTAGTAACTAGGAGGAAGGAGGAGTCAGACCGCGGATCGAACATTCGTTGACTGCACTTGAGCGCTAACAGCGTTAATTTCTCGTTAAACGCAAGCAGCCTGATTCGGGTACGGCACGGCAACGTTCAAGCAAGAGGATACGAGACCGTAAACAACAGACGGGATGACAACCAAAGAACTTATGTTCTCACTTCACAGTCTCCACGACGTACACAGAAGAGACAACATGTCGGCGCCTAATATTTTCTGACACATACGCCTACGTTAAAGTTAGCCCTAGCTAATCAGGCATTAAGAGTGAAAATAGTGACGAAGCAAAACCCCCAAAATAAATCGCTTTTCTTGTGACCCAACGGTTTTTTCACTGCTACAAAAAAGTTACAGGAGGATGAGTCCTTGGTCAGTTATAATATAAAAGTAATGAACAAAAATATAAACGCTAAACACTGTAACATAGTGTTGGGCTCACCCATGTTTCATGAAGGCTGAAATAGGAAAGATTGCATTACATTTTCCTGTATAAGTATCAGAACAAGCTTATTTTCCTTAAAGTTTTGGGCCACACATTGTCTTGAGCATTTGCTGTTCAGTGAGGCACTTTCTCCTTATTTTGACAAGATAATCCATTGGTTGCATACTCTGAAAGCTAGATTAAACGGCATGATCGTTACACAGGTGCACCCTTGTGCTGGGACAATGAAATGGCTACTCTAAATTTTTGTCATAACACAATGCCACAGATGTCTCAAGGTGAGGTGGTGCAGTGGCATGTTGCGACTGCAGGAATTGTCCACCAGAGCTGTTTGCCGGAGAATTTAGTGTTCATTCTCTATCCAACGTTTGTTTTAGAGAATTTGGCAGTATGGTGCCAACCGGCCTCACAACCGCAGATCACGTGTATTGCGTCATGTAGGCGAGTGGTTTGCTGATGTCAACGTTGTGGAACAAGTGCCCCTGGGGCGGTGGGGTCATGGATATGGGGCAGACATAAGCTACGACAACACAAAACACAATTGCATTTTACTCAATGGCAATTTGCAATGCACAAAAATACCGTGAGAAGATCCTGAGGCCCATTGTGAGGCCCTTTGTTTTTAAGGGTGTCCGTGACCAACAGAAGTATTATTCCTATTATCCCAGTCATGTGAAATCCATAGATTTAGTCAATTTAGCTCGGATTCTAATATTTATATATTTCTTAATTCCATTTTTTTACTTTAGATTTTGTGTTGTATTGTTAGAGCTACATCTGCTAAATATGTGTTTGTAAAATCGGATTTGATTAGGCCTAATGCATATTTTCAAATGACTGATTTCCAACATATGAACTGTATCTCAGTAAAAATCTATGAACTTGGTGCATTTAATATTTTGTTCAAGCTATCTATCTATCTATCTATCTAATCT
>NW_019944216.1:17297-32104 GCF_002910315.2 Salvelinus sp. IW2-2015 | reverse complement strand
AGCATGCATTCTGGAGACTGACTGGAACATTTCTGGAGGCTGAGGAACATTCTGGAGAGCTGAGGAACATTTGGAGAGCTGAGGGAACATTCTGGAGAGCTGAGGGAACATTCTGGAGAGCTGAGAGCAATGCATTCTGGAGAGACTGAGGGAACATTCTGCGAGAAGCTGAGGAACATTCTGGAGAGTGATGGGAACATTCTGGAGAGCTGAGGGAACATTCTGGAGAGAGCTGAGAGCATGCATGTCTGGAGAGCTGAAGGGAACATTCTTGAGCTGAGGGACATTCTGGAGAGTCTGAGAGCTGAACATCTGGAGAGCTGAGGAACGATTCTGGAGAGCTGAGGGAACATTCTGGAGAGCTGAGGGAACATTCTGGAGAGCTGAGGGAACATTCTGGAAGCAGCAGGGAACATTCTGGAGAGCAGAGGGGAACATTCTGAGAGAGCAGAGGGAACATTCTGGAGAGCTGAGGAACATTCTGGAGAGGCTGAGGGAACATTCTGGAGAGCTGAGAGCATGGCATATCTGAGAGAGACGCCATATCTTCGCCACACATCCCTCCCCTTCTTCTTGTTGCGACATTTTAAATTAGTCTGGAAGACACATTATCTTCACACATGTGAGATGTTTATCACTGGCAGCCATAACTCAATAATCAGCTAGGCCTATTGCCATAGGTACCTGGCCGCTTATGATCTCTGTGGCTAAATTAAGCTCCTCGTAAAGTATTTAGAATTATTTATTTTGACAGAGTTAATTATTTAATGTTGGTAAAACATCAACTACTTTAGGGAAGCCAGCATCTGAACAGTGCACCGTGCACCGCTAATTTTCCTTCTAATTCGCAAGTGCGGTGAAACCAGAGAGATATATATAATGACGAGATGCTGATGTCTCCGCCCTAACAATGTGAGTCTCCCAAAGGCGGGAATGTAGGCTACAAGCTTAGTCTGCATATCATACCCATAGAAACGCATTGGGTTAATAAACAGGATATATTTTGGCGAGAGGGAGCCCTCTCGCTTCCCCTAATCCTCTGTGCTGAAACTAGCGAGAGAAACAGCGCCCCTCTGTTTCCTGAGGTGTAGACCATGTATCTGATGCTATCTGGCAGGAAAAAGTACTACATGCCATACTGCTTTGTCCAGACAGCATCAATACGGAGACGCTTTTTCGCTCGCTCGAATGATTTATCTGAGATTGATGCGTCTTTTTGTCGCGCGCGTCTTGGTCAAATAAATGTTCAATATTTCAATATTTTATTAGACGGTCAAGGACGTAGGTAAGGGCGGCCAGCCCCCTAGTTCCGGACCATTAACGCCTACCGCTCATAACGTTCCAGGCGCACCGGTTTGTGTCAAGAAATGCAACGCTGCTGGGTGTTCAGGCTCAACAGTTTCCCGTGTATATCAACAATGGCCACCACCCAAAGGACATCCAGCAACTTGAGAACAACTGGAGAAGCATAGGTGGTACTGTAGGTAGCCTAGCGCTTAAGAGCGTTGGGCCAGTAACTGAAAGGTCACTGGTTTGAATCCCTAGCAGACTAGGGGATAAATCTGTCCATGTGCCCTTGATCAAGGCACTAACTCAAGTCGCTCTGGATAAGAGCGTCTGCTAAAGTGTCAAATGGGTCAGCATCCCTGTGGAACGCTTTCGACACGTAGAGTTCATGCCCTGACTAATTGATGCTGTCTGAGGTAAAAGGGGGCAACTCAATATCAGGAAGGTTCCTAATGTTTTGTCCACTCAGTGTACGTCAGATGAAACATGTATTAGAACATAAAATATATATAGAAACATTTCAATGCACGGTGAATGTAGGTCGGCCTACTGAATGTATGTGAACATAAATTCATTAAGTACTTTTTTATCTGAATTGTTAATGTGATTTTGTAAGCTATTTTTTGCAGTGTGAGTGCATTGTTATTTTGAGATTCAATAAACATAGCCTTGATGAGTACTTTGCTAGCATGTGAACCAGACGCCTCTGCTCTGATCTGTCTTTACTCGTTTTGAATAGAGATTTCCCTCCCTTGAATAGTTGGCGAATATATCAGGTATTTGCCAGTGTTACATTACATTTAGTCATTTAGCAGACGCTCTTATCCAGAGCCAAGTGTTACTATGATTCAGTTACAGTGTCCATGGCAGTTTACCAGGAGAGCCTGGGTATAAATGTGTTGCAGAGCACATATCTAACCCAAACACTCATCAACACAGTGGTGGACTACGTGCAGTAGCCAGTGGTTTAGAGGGGGTGGCAGGTAGCCTAAGTGGTTAGAGGGGGTGGCAGTAGCCTAGTGGTTAGAGGGGGGCAGGTAGCCTAGTGGTAGAGCGTTGGGCCAGTTACCGAGAGGTTGCTGGATTGAATCCCTGAGCTGACAAGGTAAAAATCTGTCATTCTGCCCTGAACAAGGCAGTTAACCCACTGTTCATTGACATAACATTTGTACTTACTGACTTGTCTAGTAAATAAAGGTTAAAAAAAATTATATTAAATATAAAACCTGCTCCAGAGCACTCAGGACCTCAGACTGGGCGAAGATTCACCTTCCAACAAAACAATGGCCCTGAGCACACAGCAAGACAACGCAGAATGGTTCCGGACAAGTCTCTGAATGTCCTTGAGTGGCCCAGCCAGGACGGACATTGAACCGACTCGAAACTATCTCTGGAGAGCACTGAAATAGCTGTGCAGCGTGCGTCCCCATCCAAACCTGACAGAGCTGAGAGGTCTGACAGAAGAAGAATGGGAGAAAACTCCCCAAATACAGGTGTGCCAAGCTTTGTAGACCATAACCCTAAGAAGGACTCGAGCTGCTTTAATTCTCTGCCAAAGGTGCCTTCAAAAAGTACGGGAGTAAGGGCTGAACTGTTATCGTAAATGTACTATTTCCCAAAAACAAAACCATGTTTGTGCTTCTCATTAATGGAGATATTGGTGTATTTTGATTAGGGAAAAAAACACTATTTAATAATTGTTGTTGAATAGCTGTAAGTAACAAATGTGAGGGAAAAGTCCCAAGGGGTCTGAATACTTTCCAATCCCTAAGGTTGTTACCAATGGCATCATCAACCAGGTAGAAGGTGAGGATAGGTAGGGATTTAGTAGGAAACTGTTAAATCACATTCATGAACTGATGTGTCCCTTGAACAATATCCTTCATCTTCATTACCTACAAACATAGAAACACACCGTTAACACCTCAGGTAGTATCCATACTTGGAAATGGTGCTGTTGAACATTTCAGAAAGTCTTTCATGTCAGAACACTATGGGCAACACACCGATCGTCTTGAGGGAGGAGTACTAGCTAAAGTCATGATTTTTTAAGTAATTTTTTAACTAGACAAGTCATTAAGAAAAAAAGATTATTTATGAGTGAGGACAAAAAGAAAAGCGTCTCCGGGGGGTGGATTAAAAATACAAATATACAATCAAGAAATATAGGACAAAACACCAATCACGAACGACGAGAGACTGAAACACTAATAAAGAGAGACTAGAGAAAATAGCCATGGACGCAACAATGACAAAAGCATGGTAGCAAACAACATGACCAAACAACATTGTAGCACAAACATGACAGCAGCACAAATGGTAGCACACAAACATGTTACAAACATTATGGGCACAGACAACAGCACAAATGGCAAGAAGGTTAAGGACAAACATACTTCACGCAAAGCACCACACTGTCAGTAAGAGTGTTCCATGATGAGTCTTTGAATGAAGGATTTGAGAATAAAACTGTCCAGTTTGAGTGTTTGTTGGCAGTTTTCATCAAGGATCTCTCGTAATTTTCTCTTGTTATCTTTCCCTTTATCCTGACCAGTCTTCTAGTCCGGCCCGCTGAAAAACATTCCCCACAGCATTGATGCTGCCACCACCATGCTTCCCCGTAGGGATGTTGCCAGGTTTCCTCCAGACGTGAAAGTCTTGGCATTCAGGCCAAAGAGTTCAAATCTTGGTTTTCATCAGACAAGAATCTTGTTTTGAGAGTCCTTTGGTGCCTTTTGGGAAAACTCCAAGCGGGCTGTCATGTTCTTCTTACTGAGGGTGGCTTCGGTATGGCCACTCTTTCCATCAAAGCCTGATTGGTGTTGCTTGCAGAGGATGGTGTCCTTTATCTATCTATCTATCTATCTATCTATCTATCTATCTATCTATCTATCTATCTATCTATCTATCGATCTATCGTTCTATCGATCTATCGTTCTATCGATCTATCGTTCTATATATCTATCTGATCAACAAATATATGTATATATCTTGAGGTGATCCTTGTATCTCCAAATGTTCCAGTAACAACTGGACTACAACCACTACAGTTACTGGCTTTCATCTTTGTGAAACCATAGAAATAGGATCTATAGAACAGGCCTCCCCATTCAAGTCAATGATGGCATAATGGGTAAAGATTCTATCTCAGAACATCTCTCCCTTCTACACCCATTCTACTGGATCTCCTAGAGATTTGAGACTTTAGAGACACGTTCATTAAACACAACCGCAGGCTACATTTWAAAAAAAAGCGGCTTGTGAGCCACATTTGGCTCGCGGGCCTCCAGTTTGAGACCCCTGCATTAGTCTCAAAGACCTGGTTAGAGAACTGTGTAGGGAATCTATCATTAAAAAATATTATTTAGAACTCAATGGACATCTAACAGACAAACAACCCACATCTTCTCTTAAAGGAACAGTACTGTGAAATGAACTAGAAGGTGCTTACAGGTACTGAAGAGACATTTAAAAATATATTCAACCTTTATTTAAGAGAAGGATCGTTTGTAATAAATACTACTAAAATATAATGTGATAAAATGAATGAAGGATCGTTCCTATTGCTGCTACCAGATAGGTCTGCTAACTGGGTCTGACTGGACAAAACATTAAGAACACCTGCTCATTCCATGACAGACTGACCAGGTGAATCCAGGTGAAAGCTATAATCCCCTATTGATGTCACTTGTTAAATCCACTTAAAATCAGGACAGATGAAGGGGAGGAGACAGGTTAAAAGAAGGATTTTTAAGCCTGGAGACAATTGAGACATGGATTGTGTATGTGTGCCATTCAGAGGGTGAATGGGCAAGACAGAATATTTAAGTGCCTTTGAACGGGCTATGGTAGTAGGTGCCTGGAGCACCAGTTTGAGTGTGTCAAGAACTGCAACGCTGCTGGGTTTGTCACGCTCAACAGTTTCCTGTGTGTATCAAGAATGGTCCACCACCCAAACGACATCTAGCCAACTTGACAAAACTGTGAGAAGCATTAACCTACAATATAAATTAATGGTAAATAATGTTCAGGGGTGGCAGGGAGCCTAGTGGTTAGAGGGGGAGCCTAGTGGTTAGAAGGGGTGGCAGGTAGCCTAGTGGTTAGAAGGGGAGCCTAGTGGTTAGAAGGGGTGGCAGGTAGCCTAGTGGTTAGAAGGGGTGCCTAGTGGTTAGAAGGGGTGGCAGGTAGCCTAGTGGTTAGAAGGGGAGNGAGAGCATGCATTCTGGAGAGCTGAGGGAACATTCTGGAGAGCTGAGGGAACATTCTGGAGAGCTGAGAGCATGCATTCTGGAGAGAGACGCCCATATCTTCGCCACACATCCCTCCCCTTCTTCTTGTTGCGACATTTTAAATTAGTCTGGAAGACACATTATCTTCACACATGTGAGATGTTTATCACTGGCAGCCATAACTCAATAATCAGCTAGGCCTATTGCCATAGGCTACCTGCCGCTTATGATGCTCTGTGGCTAAATTAAGCTCTCTGGTAAAGTATTTAGAATTATTTTATTTTGACAGGAGTAATTATTTAATGTTGGTAAAACATCAACTACTTTAGGGGAAGCCAGCATCTGAACAGTGCACCGTGCACCCGCTAATTTTCCTTTCTAATTCGCAAGTGGCTGAAACCAGAGAGATATATATAATGACGAGATGCTGATGTCTCCGCCCTAACAATGTGAGTCGTCCCAAAGGCGGGAATGTAGGCTACAAGCTTAGGTCTGCATATCATACCCATAGAAACGCATTYGGTTAATAATACAGGATATATTTTGGCGAGAGGGAGCCCTCTCGCTTCCCCTAATCCTCTGTGCTGAAACTAGCGAGAGAAACAGCGCCCCTCTGTTTCCTGAGGTGTAGACCATGTATCTGATGCTATCTGGCAGGAAAAAGTACTACATGCCATACTGCTTTTGTCCAGACAGCATCACATACGGAGACGCTTTTTCGCTCGCTCGAATGATTTATCTGAGATTGATGCGTCTTTTTGTCGGCGCGCGTCTTGGTCAAATAAATGTTCAATATTTCAATATTTTATTAGACGGTCAAGGACGTAGGTAAGGGCGGGCCAGCCCCCCTAGTTCCGGACCATAACGCCTACCGCTCATAACGTTCCAGGCGCACCGGTTTGTGTCAAGAAATGCAACGCTGCTGGGTTTTTCAGGCTCAACAGTTTCCCGTGTATATCAACAATGGCCCARCACCCAAAGGACATCCAGCCAACTTGAGAACAACTGGGAGAAGCATAGGGTGGTACTGTAGGTAGCCTAGCGCTTAAGAGCGTTGGGCCAGTAACTGAAAGGTCACTGGTTTGAATCCCCTAGCAGACTAGGGGATAAATCTGTCCATGTGCCCTTGATCAAGGCACTTAACTCAAGTCGCTCTGGATAAGAGCGTCTGCTAAAGTGTCAAATGGGTCAGCATCCCTGTGGAACGCTTTCGACACTGTAGAGTTCATGCCCTGACTAATTGATGCTGTTCTGAGGGTAAAAGGGGGGGCAACTCAATATCAGGAAGGTGTTCCTAATGTTTTGTCCACTCAGTGTACGTCAGATGAAACATGTATTAGAACATAAATATATATAGAAACATTTCAATGCACGGTGAATGTAGGTCGGCCTACTGAATGTATGTGAACATAAATTCATTAAGTACTTTTTTATCTGAATTGTTAATGTGATTTTTGTAAGCTATTTTTTTGCAGTGTGAGTGCATTGTTATTTTGAGATTCAATAAACATAGCCTTGATGAGTACTMTGCTAGCATGTGAACCAGACGCCTCTGCTCTGATCTGTCTTTACTCGTTTTGAATAAGAGATTTCCCTCCTTGAATAAGTTGGCGAATATATCAGGTATTTGCCAGTGTTACATNTGCTAGCATGTGAACCAGACGCCTCTGCTCTGATCTGTCTTTACTCGTTTTGAATAAGAGATTTCCCTCCTTGAATAAGTTGGCGAATATATCAGGTATTTGCCAGTGTTACATTTACATTTAAGTCATTTAGCAGACGCTCTTATCCAGAGCCAAGTGTTACATGATTCAGTTACAGTGTCCATGGCAGTTTACCAGGGAGAGCCTGGGTATAAATGTGTTGCAGAGCACATATCTAACCCCAAACACTCATCAACACAGTGGTGGATACTGGGGTGGCAGGTAGCCTAGTGGTTAGAGGGGGTGGCAGGTAGCCTAGTGGTTAGAGGGGGTGGCAGGTAGCCTAGTGGTTAGAGGGGGTGGCAGGTAGCCTAGTGGTTAGAGCGTTGGGCCAGTTACCGAGAGGTTGCTGGATTGAATCCCTGAGCTGACAAGGTAAAAATCTGTCATTCTGCCCCTGAACAAGGCAGTTAACCCACTGTTCATTGTACATAAACATTTGTACTTAACTGACTTGRCTAGTTAAATAAAGGTTAAATAAAAAATATATTAAATTAAAACCTGCTCCAGAGCACTCAGGACCTCAGACTGGGGCGAAGATTCACCTTCCAACAAAACAACGGCCCTGAGCACACAGCCAAGACAACGCAGGAATGGCTTCGGGACAAGTCTCTGAATGTCCTTGAGTGGCCCAGCCAGAGCCTGGACTTGAATCTGATTGAACATCTCTGGAGAGACCTGAAAATAGCTGTGCAGCGATGCTCCCCATCCAATCTGATAGAGCTTAAGAGGATCTGCAGAGAAGAATGGGAGAAACTCCCCAAATACAGGTGTGCCAAGCTTGTAGCGTCATACCCAAAAAGACTCGAGGCTGTAATCTCTGCCAAAGGTGCTTCAACAAAGTACTGAGTAAAGGGTCTGAATGCTTATGTAAATGTGATATTTCAAAACAAACCATGTTTGTGCTTCGTCATTATGGGATATTGTGTGTATTTTGATTAGGGAAAAAAACTATTTAATAATTGTTTTGAATAAGGCTGTAATGTAACAAAATGTGGGAAAAGTCAAGGGGTCTGAATACTTTCCAAGTCCACTAAGTGTTACCAATGGCATCATCAACCAATTGGTAGACAGGTAGGATAGGTAGGCGATTTTAGTAGGCAACTGCTTAAAATCACATCATGCACACTTATGATGTCATTGGAAACATATTATCTTCCTCTTCATTACTACAAAACATAGAAACACACCGTTTACCCACCTCAGGTAGTATCATTACGTTGAGATGGTGCTGTTGAACATTTCAGAAAGTTCTCTTCATGTCAGAACACTATGAGGCAACCTGGATGTCTAGAGAGACTACTCTAAGTTCATATCTTTTTAAATGTAACCTTTATTTAACTAGGCAAGTCAGTTAAGAAAAAAAATTATTTATGGTGACGGCCTACCAAAAGCAAAGGCCTCCTGCGGGGACGGGGGATTAAAATACAAATCAATTCAATAGAAATATAGGACAAAACACACATCACGACAAGAGAGACTGCACAACACTACATAAAGAGAGACCTAAGATGACAACATAGCATGGCAGCAACACATGACAACACAGCATGGTAGCAACACAACAGACAACAACATGGTAGCAACACAACATGACAGCAGCACAACATGGTAGCAGCACAAAACATGTTACAAACATTATTGGGCACAGACAACAGCACAAATGGCAAGAAGGTAGAGACAACAATACATCACGCAAAGCAGCCACAACTGTCAGTAAGAGTGTCCATGATTGAGTCTTTGAATGAAGAGATTGAGATAAAACTGTCCAGTTTGAGTGTTTGTTGCAGTTTTCATCAAGGATCTCTCTGTACTTTTCTCTGTTCATCTTTCCCTTTATCCTGACCAGTCTTCTAGTCCCTGCCGCTGAAAAACATCCCCACAGCATGATGCTGCCACCACCATGCTTCCCCGTAGGGATGGTGCCAGGTTTCCTCCAGACGTGAAGCTTGGCATTCAGGCCAAAGAGTTCAATCTTGGTTTCATCAACCAGAGAATCTTGTTTCTGAGAGTCCTTTAGGTGCCTTTTGGAAAACTCCAAGCGGGGCTGTCATGTTCTTTTTACTGAGGAGTGGCTTCGTATGGCCACTCTTCCATAAAGGCCTGATTGGTGTTGGCTGCAGAGATGGTTGTCCTTCAGGTAGGTTCTCCCATCTCCACAGGGGAAGTCTGGAGCTTGTCAGAGTACCATCAGGTTCTTGGTACCTCCCTGACCAAGGCTCTTCTCCCCTGATTGCTCAGTTTGGCCGGGCGGCCAGCTCTAGGAAGAGTCTTGGTGGTTCCAAACTTCTTCCATTTGAGAACGTGTGAGGCCACTGTTCTTGGGGACCTTCAATGCTGCAGAAATGTTTTGGTACCCTTCCCCAGATCTGTGCCACGACACAATCCTGTCTCGGAGCTATATGGACAATTCCTTCGACCTCATGGCTTGGTTTTCGCTCTGACATGCACTGTCAACTGTGGGACCTTATATAGACAGGTGTGTACCTTTCCAAATCATGTCCAATCAATTGAATTTACTGCTGGACTCCAATCAAGTGTAGAAACATCTCAAGGATGATCAATGGAAACAGGATGCACTTGAGCTCAAATTCGATTCTCATAGCAAAGGGTCTGAATACTTATGTAAATAAGGTATTTATGTTTTTAATACATTTCTAAAACCTGTTTTCGCTTTGTCATTATGGGGGTATATGTTGATGTCATTATGGGGGTATTGTGATGTCATTATGGGGGTAGTGGGTAGATTTATGAAGACATTTTGTTATTTAATCTATTTTGGAATAAAACTGTAACGTAACAAAATGTGGAAAAAAAGTCTGAAAACTTCAGAATGTGTGCTGTATCTTCTATCTTGTTTACTAGAAAACATAGAAAACACACCGTTTACCCAGATGTTGATGTTGGGGTGGTGCTGGAAATGATGAATACGTAGTTGAACATTTTGACATTTCCTCTTAAGGGTCGGGTTTCTGAGACTAGCCATTGAGAGCTGTCCGTCCGTCTGTCTAAAAACAGTAACACCTGACTATAAATAGCCACCAGGGGGTTTCCTGTTGTGGCCAAACAGCACAGTGATTGTGTAATCATTGCTACGCATTAAACATTAAGCAAGCTGCTGCAGAGAGTAGCAGAGCAACAGACCATAATACTGTAGCAAGAGGCACCTATCAAAGATCCAGTGATCAAGYAGAGATCAATCTGTTTCCATGGCGTCTGAGCAGCAAYGGGGTGATGAGCCCTCTCTCCCCAGGGAAGAGGCCGTGTGCCCGGGCTGTCAGGGATCAGGGCCCCTGGTCCTGCCGTGTGGCCACAGCCTGTGTGAGGCCTGCCTGGGGCTGTGTGAGGMCGAGCTGGGCCAGGGMGGCTGTACGATCTGCTACGGCAGAGACCTGCTGGACTGCGTCCTGAAGAGACTGCTGGACTCCCTGTTCCAAGGGCAGCCGCGGCGGGCCAGGGATGGAGGGGTAGAGGACGGGGACAGGGAGATGTGTCCTCTGCATGGGGAGAGGCTGACATTGTATTGTGTGGAGGACAAGGAGATGGTGTGTGTGGAGTGTCAGAGCGAGGAGCACGACGACCACGAGTGTCGTCCCACGGAGGAGGCTGTGCACGACTGCAAGGTGAGAGTGTTGTGACTGACTACCTACACAGATACTCAGAGACGAAAGCGGAATTCAGAGTCCACAAACGCAGAGCTGCAATAGTTGACTGGCCAATTGTGACATAGTTACAACTGCTCTTCGGGGGAAGCACAGCCCAGCCGCACGCCATCCCAACACTCCCAACCAACACGGCTCCACGAATATAACCAGAATTCATATAACATTACAGTTTTGAAAATATAGCTTGTCCAAAAAAAAGTGGTCTCTTGGCACACCTTTCCCTACATATGAGGTAAATTGAGCCTGGGACAGGGTAAGTTAAGTCGCCTACACATTTATGAACTGAATTAAATATTACCACTACCTTGTTAAAAACATGTCAATTTTTTTTTCTCCCAAATCACAATCACATAAAAAAAAATTTTTTTAAGCATCTTTGAACTCAGGCTTAACACCTAACAAACACTTTGTACTTTTGAAAACACTTTTAACACGGGCCAGGCCCTGTTGTTACCTCATATCCCAGATATAATGCCTTGGATTACGCCTGGGAAGAAAACACTTCAATTTGCTCAAATTGCCATTGGCTCAACCATTGGCTCAATTTAACCCCAAGGAAAACAGTTTGACTATATTAGCCCACACAGCTACAAGGATGCACTTTCATGCCAGGTTTAGGACCTCATATTGACGCTGATAGAGACCCCAGCTGATGTATAGAACAATCTTAATATTATCTACTTTGTTTTCGATACAAACTTCATGAAACCGAGTTTTTTGGACCTCTTTCTTATCACTTTTCCCACGTGGTTTCTTCCTTCACAGACTCCATGAAATTATGACCTCTTCCTAAATATACTGTAAAATTATACATTTTTGTATCATTTCCTAGAAACAAGGTTGTCTCAACTTACCCCTTTGGCTCAATTTACCCCACTCTCCCCTACAGTACAATACAGATCTGACGTGGCTGTTAGAAACCCTAACCAAGTGAGATGGAGACAATCTTTGGTTGATCACTGTCACACATATGTTTATGTTGACTGACCCCTGACCTCTCTCTAACCATTGACCTCTGACCCCAGAGGGAGCTGACGTCTGCCCTGAGACCTCTACAGGAGAAGCTGGAGGCTCTGAACACTGTCAAACAGACCTGCGAGGAGGCAGCTGAACACATCAAGGTTAGGGGGGGGTCAAAAGGCGTCAGATCCATCCGATAGACAGAACGATGGATCATTTCTGGGTTTGAATGTGACTAGTTGTGTGTCATACCATTGATCAAATATACTTCCATCAGGACTGTGACATGGTAACAGCACAATAACTGGGATTGATGTTGAAACAGTAGACTCAGTCAAAATACATTATTAATATCATACAGCAGAAGTATATTATCATTGATATCAGACAGTAGATACAGTCGAAGTACATTATCATTGATATCAGACAGTAGATACAGGGCAGAAGTACATTATCATTTGATAATCAGACAGTAGATACAGTCGAAGTACATATATCATTGATATCAGACAGTAGATACAGCAGAAGTGATACATTTCATTGATATCAGACAGTAGATCCAGTGAAAGTACATTATCATTGATATCAGACAGGTAGATCCAGTGTGAAGTCAATTATTCATAATGATATCAGACAGTAGATCCAGTAGAGATACATTATCATTGATATCAGACAGTAGATACAGTGAAGTACCTTATCATGATATTCAGACAGTAGATACTCAGCAGAAGTAACATTATCATATGATATCAGACAGTGATCCAGTTGCATACTATCATTGACATCAGACAGTAGATCCAGTCGAATACATTATCATTGATATCAGACAGTAGATCCAGTTCGCAAGTACATTATCATTGACATCAGACAGTAGATCCAGTCGAAGTACATTATCATTGATATCAGACAGTAGATCCAGTGAAGTACATTTATCATTGATATCAGACAGTAGATACAGTAGCAATACATATAATTGATAGACAGTAGATCCAGTTGAAGTATATCATCATTGATATCGGACATGTAGATCCAGTCGCGAGTTCCATTATCATTGATATCAGACAGTAGATACAGCAGAAAGTACAATGTCATTGATATCAGACAGCAGATCCAGTAGAATATTCTAATCCATTGACATCAGACAGTAGATTCAATCGGAGTACATTATCATGGATATCAGACAGAGATTACAGGCAGAATACATTATCTCATTGATCAGACAGTAGATACAGCGAATACATTATCCATTTTGATATCAGGACAGTAGATCCAGTTGAAAGTTACATTATCATTGATATCAGACAGTAGATCCAGTTGACGTACATTATCGTTGATATCAGACAGTAGAACAGCAGAAGTACATTATCATTGATATCAGACAGAGATACAGCCAGAAGTACATTATCATTGGTATTAGACATAGCATCCTGTGTACTATTATATAGACAGTAGATACAGTGCAGAGCTACATTATCATTGATATCAGACGTAGAGTGCCAGTTGAAGTAGCATCTATCATTGATAGACAGTAGAGCTCGCAGCGTTAATGCATTATCATTGATATCAGACAGTTGAAATAGTAGTAACATTATATAATGATATAGTACGTAGAACAGTTGAGTACCTTCATATTCAGAATATACGAGTACATTATCATTTGATTATCGACAGTAGATCCCAGTAGAATACATTTATAGCATTGACATTTAGGCAGTAGATCCAGTAGATACTTATCCATTGGATATTCAGACAGTCAGATCCAGTTAGAATACATTCATCATTCGATCTCAAGACAGTAGATCCAGATAGGACATACATATCATTGATATTCAGAACAGTTAGATCCAGTCAGAAGTTACATTTATCACTGATATCAGACAGTAGATCCAGTAGAATACATTATCATTGATATCAGACAGTAGATCCAGTCAAAGTACATTATCACTGATATCAGACAGTAGTTCCAGTAGAATACATTATCATTGACATCATTTCCTGAGCTCCTAATCCCACTTGATAAACTGCTGAAGTATTGATAGAGATGAGGTCATTCCGATTCTGATATTCCCTCCATCTCCTGTATCTCCTCTTTTCATTCCTTCTTTATCCTGTTGTCCCCTAATCCCCGTTTACCCCTGCAGAGCCAGGCACAGCAGACCGAGCGCCTGGTGCAGCAGCAGTTTGAGAAGCTGCACCAGTTCCTCCGAGACGAGGAAGCRGCTGTGATCTRTGCTCTGAAGGAAGAGGAGCAGGAGAAGACCCAGAGGATGAGGGACCGGATAGACAGAACAACAGACCAGATCAACTCTCTAGCTGAGGCCATTGAGGCGACGGTGGAGGCCATGGACACTGGTGATGACATATCCTTCCTCAAGGTACGGACTCATCAGAGAACAAGATRACGATATGAAAKGAGGTTGTAATATAAGGATATTATTGTTTGCCTTTCAAGTAAGACGTCATCTTTTCCATTAGAACTTCAAGAGGACCTCTGAGAGGTGGGTGTGTTGCTCTATTCTTTTCCTTCGTAGTTGTGCATCTTGTAATCTCAGCACCTATAACCTAATCTCACCTATAACCTAATCTCACCTATAACCTAATCTCACCTACAACCTAATCTCACCTATAACCTAATCTCACCTACAACCTAATCTCACCTACAACCTAATCTCACCTATAACCTAATCTCACCTACAACCTGTCTGTCTGTCACAAGAATTATACATTTTGTAAACCTGTTGAGACATGAACCTTCTTCTGACAGGACTCAGGTGACAGTACAGGAGCCAGAGGAGGTGGCAGGAGCTCTGCTGACGTTGCCAAACACCTGGGCTGTCTCAACTACAGACTGGAGAAGATGCAGGACGTCATTACATACAGTGAGTAGAGGAGCGGAGACAAACACATCACAATACACTGGGGGTTTGAGTATTGTAGGAATGATAACTCAATGTTCCTTCACT
>NW_019944216.1:13155-17272 GCF_002910315.2 Salvelinus sp. IW2-2015 | reverse complement strand
TAAATCTCACCTAGTACACCTAATCTCACCTTTTACAACCAAATCTCACCTTACATGTAACCCTATATTCTCAATCCACTATACACTAATCTCACCTTATCCTGAATCTCACAATTATCTATAACCTAATCTCACACCTGACTCGTAAACCTAATTCTCACCTACAACCAAAATCTCACATACAACCTAAATCCTCACCTTAACAAACCCTTAATCTCACCAATAACCTAATCTCAGCTACAACCAAATCCCACCCTATAACCCAAATATTTGTATGGGCTACCCTCTGTCTGTCTGTCTCTGTCACAAGAGATTATACATTTTGTAAACCTGTTGAGACATGAACCTTCTTCTGACAGGACTCCAGGTGCGTACAGGAGCCAGGAGAGGTGGCAGGAGCTCTGCTGACGTGCCAAACACCTGGGCTGTCTCAACTACAGAGTCTGGGAGAAGATGCAGGACGTCATTACATACAGTGAGTAAGAGGAGAGACGATAAATCACAACTACATGTGTGGTTTTGAGTATTGTAGGAATGATCACTCAATGTTCTCTCTCTCCTCCCTCCCTCCCTCCCTCCCTCCCTCCCTCCCTCCCTCCTCTCCTTCCAGCTCCTGTGACTCTGGACCCAACACGGCTGATACCTGCCTGTCTCTGGTCTGATGATCTGACCAGCCCTGCCGTACACAGAGGAGGAGGAGAGACTCCCTGACAACCCAAGAGAGTTCTGTTACTATTTGGGTGTTTCTGGGTTCCGAGGGCTTCAACTCCGGACGACACACCTGGGACGTGGACGGTGGGCGTGAACAGCGAATGGGCCGTGGGTGTGGCACGGGAGACGGTCTCGAGGAAGGAGTGGTTTCCCCCGAGCCCACGGTACTGTCTCCTGCCTTTGCATGCAAGGCACATAACTCAAAAAAAAAAAAAAAAAAAAAAAAAAAAAAAAAAAAAAAAAAAAAAAAAACAAAAAAAAAAAGAAAAAAAAAAAAAAAAACAAAAATAAAAAAAATCAACAACAACATAACACCAGCTCTCCTGTCCATGACCGGCGCTGCTCTGTGGCTGACCCTGTGCACATCTGTTTGTGAATGTGCAAAAACCAACCTTTTCCCTCCCTCCCTCCCTCCCTCCCTCGCTCACTTCCAGCTCCTGTGACTCTGGACCCCAACACGGCTGATACCTGCCTGTCTCTGTCTGATGATCTGACCAGCCTGCGGTACACAGAGGAGGAGGAGAGACTCCCTGACAACCCAGAGAGGTTCTGTTACTATGAGTGTGTTCTGGGTTCCGAGGGCTTCAACTCCGGACGACACACCTGGGACGTGGAGGTGGGCGTGAACAGCGAGTGGGCCGTGGGTGTGGCACGGGAGACGGTCTCGAGGAAGGAGTGGTTCCCCCCGAGCCCAGGTACTGTCTCCTGCCATTGAGCAAGGCACATAACTTCAACAACAAAACAACAGCTCTCTGTCCAGAGGCTGACCCTGTGCCAATCGTTGTGAATGTGTGTACGTGTGGCGGTTAAGCTCTGCAAAAAATAAACCTTTTCTCAAATGGACAATAAAGTATCTATTGGTTTGGCCGGGGTAGGCCGTCATTGTAAATAAGAATTTGTTCTTAATTGACTTGCCTAGTTAAATAAAGGTTAAATAAATAAAATGTGTATATATAATCTATTCTATTGCATTCTATTCTATTCCATTCTATTCTATTCCATTCTATTCTATTGCATTCTATTCTATTGCATTCTATTCTATTCCATTCTATTGCATTCTATTCTATTCTATTGCATTCTATTCTATCGCATTCTATTCCATTCTATTATATTCCATTCTATTCTATTGCATTCTATTCTATTCCATTCTATTATATTCCATTCTATTCTATTGCATTCTATTCTATTCTATTCTATTCTATTGCATTCTATTATATTCCATTCTATTCTATTGCATTCTATTCTATTCTATTGCATTCTATTCTATCGCATTCTATTCTATTCCATTCTATTCTATTCCATTCTATTCTATTGCATTCTATTCTAGAGAGGGGCCTGTGGACCATCTGTTACTATGGAGGTGAATACCGCGCCCGCACGGCCAGCGCCACCCCCCTGGTCCTGAAGAGAAGGCCCCTGGAGGTCAGAGTGCAGCTGGACTGGGACAGAGGCAGGGTCATCTTCTCCGACGCCTCAGACAACACGCTCATCTACAAGTTCCAACACAAGTTCACCCAGAGAGTGTTCCCTTACTTCTCCAACACCTGCAAGAGACATCCTCTGAGGATCTCCGCCGGGAAGGTGTCAGTGACAGCGGAGTAGCTTGGTTTATTAAGTTAGAGCTGATTTGGTAAACCTACAGTGAGGGACATTAAAAAGACGTTGCTGCAGAACAGGTAAAAACATTTGCTTCAAAGTGGATGCACCTCTGCTGCAGAAAAGGCATTTTGAAAAAGTCACTTTTTTATGCAGCTACGTGACTGCTTTCTGTCTCTCTTGGTTCTAATTTAAATAGATAATTACTGTCTCTCTCTCTGTGTGTTCTAATTTAAATAGATCATTACTGACTTGTGCCGCAATGTAAACATGCATGCTATAAAAGATCTTTAGTCTTTCCATCAGAGGGTATGAATGCAGGGCTTGAATGACCTCCATGTGACTTGCACTCATTTCATTTAACAGTAGCAATGTGGTGCATTATATGGTTTCTATGACAGGGGACAGTATATGGTTTCTATGACAGGGGACAGTATATGGTTTCTATGACAGGGACGATATATGGTTTCTATGACAGGGGACAGTATATGGTTGTCTATGACAGGGACAGTATATGGTTTCTATGACAGGGGACAGTATATGGTTTCTATGACAGGGGACAGTATACTACTGGTTTTCTATTGACCAGGGAACAGTTATATGGGATTATCATATGAAGAGGCGTATATGGTATGAAGGGACTATCATGGTTTCTACATGACAGAGGACAAATTGGTTCTTATACCAGGGACAGTTCCGCTCTGGTTTTCCTATGACAGGGGACCGTCCTATATGTTTCTATAAAGGCGCGAAGTATATACAAACCCCCTTGGTTATAATATGACAAGGGGACGTTCTATCTACCTCCCAACTCTCTCGCGCTCTTCTATGAACCAAGGGCGTACAGTACTACCCTCCTAGGTTGCTATGAACAGGGGACACAGTACACTCCTGGTCTTCTTTGACAGGGAGAACAGTAAATCCAACCCTACAGGTTTTCTATGACGGGCGACCACGATCACTTATCAACTTGGTTTACTATGTGTACGGCGACCCGCCTATATTATGGTTTCTATGCCGCGGTCGAGCTATAAACGCGCTTTATAGATAATTTCTCGTATATAAACCTCCAACTGTAATTGTTTGACACTAAAAGGTTTAGCTGTTTTCCCTGTCCTCATGCTTTCAGGATATTTTTGGGCACCAACATGATTTGTGGCAAGGCCTAAGTATGTAAACATGTTACACTGAGAACATACAACTGTTTTACCCAACCTGATTTTTTGAGATTGACCATGTGATATTGAGGCTGTTGACCTGTCACCTTTGGTCCATATGAACGAACCTTAAGACCATATCAGGCATTTTGGATCTGTTATGGTGGTGCAGTGGTTTTAGAGTAGAGTGTGAGTGTACTTTTCAGAGAGAGTGATGGAGTGTACCTTTCAGAGCAGCGTGATGGAGGGGGTGTAACGCTTTCAGAGCAGAGTGGATGGATGTAAACTTTTCAGAGCAAGAGTGATTGGAGCGTAACTTTCAGGGCAGAGTGATGGAGGGGGTGGTAACTTTCAGAGCAGGAGTGATGGAGTGGTAACCTTTTCATAGCAAGAGTGATGGAAGTGTAACCTTTCAGAGCAGAGGTGGAGTGTAACCTTTCAGATGCAGAGTGGATGGAGCGTAACCGTTCGCAGGCAGAGTCAGAGTGAGGAGCTTAACCTTTCAGAGCAGAGTGAAGGGAGTGTTACCTTTCAGCGCAGAGTGATGGAGCTTAACCTTTCAGAGCAGAGTGTGGATAGGCAGTAACTTTCAGAGCAGAGTGTGAGAGTACCTTCAGCGCGAGTGATGGAGGCGTAACTTTCAGGAGCAGAGT
>NW_019944216.1:0-10092 GCF_002910315.2 Salvelinus sp. IW2-2015 | reverse complement strand
TTTGTGAAGTACACCAGTCCCTCCTGCAGCAAAGCACCCCCACAACATGATGCTGCCACCCCCATGCTTCACGGTTGGGATGGTGTTCTTCGGCTTGCAAGCCTCCCCCTTTTTCCTCCAAACATAATGATGGTCATTATGGCCAAACAGTTCTATTTTTGTTTCATCAGAACAGAGGACATTTCTCCAAAAAGTACAATATTTGTCCCCATTTGCAGTTGCAAACCATAGTCTGGCTTTTTTATGGCGGTTTTGGAGCAGTGGCTTCTTCTTGCTGACGGCCTTTCAGGTTATGTCGATAAGGACTTGTTTTACTGTGGATATAGTTACTTTTGTACCCGTTTCCTCCAGCATCTTCACAAGGTCCTTTGCTGTTGTTCTGGGATTGATTTGCACTTTTCACACCAAAGTAAGTTAATCTCTAGGAGACAGAACGTGTCTCCTTCCTGAGCGGTATGATGGCTGCGTGGTCCCATGGTGTTTATACTTGCGTACTATTGTTGTACAGATGAACGTGGTACCTTCAGGTATTTGACATTTCTCCAAAGGATGAACCAGACTTGTGGAGGTCTACCATTTCTGAGGTCTTGGCTGATTTCTTTTGATTTTCCCATGAGGTCAAACAAAGAGGCACTGAGTTTGAAGGTAGGCTTGAAATAAATCCACAGGTACACATCCAATTGACTCAAATTATGTCAATTAGCCTATCAGAAGCTTCGTAAAGCCATGACATCATTTTCTGGAAGCTGTTTAAAGGCACAGTCAACTTAGTGTATGTAAAATAATCTGTCTGTAAACAAATGTTGGAAAAATTACTCATGTCATGCTCTAAGTAGATGTCCTAACCGACTTGCTAAAATTCTAGTTTGTTTACAAGATATTTGTGGAGTGGTTGAAAAACGACTTTTAATGACTCCAACCTAAGTGTATGTAAACTTCCGACTTMAACTGTATATAAGACATGTTATGACATTGTCATTACAAATAACAAATATAAACCAATTACACTTATTCCCCCTCAAACTTTATTCAGGACATGCGTACATTAGCTTTCGGGACACAAATCATATTTCCATTGGACACAGAAACAGTAGAAAAAGACTTAATTGACCACTTCATTTGCCCTTTTTTATATGACCACTTAACGAATGTAAACAACCTTTCCAAAGACTGACTGAGTATACCGAGTTACAACACTGTTGAACAAGAACAACGTTAATGTTGTCGGTCTATTTGGGCGACAAAACAAAATGTCCGCTTTCTCAACCGGACCATGTAAAAGTACAAACGTGAAGTCTACAAAAGAGAAAGGAAATGGTAGAAAATTAAATAAAATCATTACAAATAAGAGTCAGGTTTTAAAAAAGCTAAAGACTTTTAAAACCACTGTTTATTGTTCACAGCTCCACGTATCCCTGTGTATCTTGGCTACAACGTGGGTGTTCAATAGCCTGGAATCCTGACCGCTATGCTCTGTTTCACCAAGTCAGTGGAGCATTCAGTATGGCTTAACCAGGCTAGGGTTTCAAAGCACCAGATGTTTCGTCTTTATATACAAAAATATAAAAGTCACACGATGACAGTGGAACATGGCTGTGTTATAAAGACAAAAACACAGATCCAGTGTACAGATGATATGGGCTTCCCTGTAACTCCTATATAGACATGAAGGATTGAATAAGTTCTTATTCTGACTGACTGACTAGAATGATTGGTGAAGTTCTTATCCTGACTGACTGACTGACTGACTAGAAGGATTGGTGATGTTCTTATTATGACTGACTGACTGAATAGAAGGATTGGTGAAGTTCTTATCCTGACTGACTGAATAGAAGGATTGGTGAAGTTCTTATTCTGACTGACTGACTAGAAGGATTGGTGAAGTTCTTATTCTGACTGACTGACTAGAAGGATTTGTGAAGTTCCTATTCTGACTGACTGACTAGAAGGATTGGTGAAGTTCTTATTCTGACCGACTGACTAGAAGGATTGGTGAAGTTCTTATTCTGACTGACTGAATAGAAGGATTGGTGAAGTTCCTATTCTGACTGACTGAATATACCATGGAAGCAAAGTTATTGCACCTGCATTGGGATAAAACATCAATAATAATAGTAAGACAAGTGTGACTAGAGGACTGTCCCTACAGTCTGTTCACAGTAACAGTAATACACACTTTTTTCCCTTGTTGTATTTGTAATGAGTAACGATGAAGAGGAAAAAGTCATGCATAACAGTAAGAGACGGTAAGATGAAGCCTAAATAGCCTACAGCCATGACTAAATAACAGCAGAGAGAGAGAGACAACAAGTTCCCGTTAGTCTGAAACGGCACTCTATTCCCTAGATAGTGCACTAGAGGACAAAAGTAGTGCGCTATCTAGGGAATAGAGTGCCATGTGGGACTCAACTGCAGAGTTTCTTAGAAGCACTGAAGCGAAAGCAGAAGCAGGCATCACTACGACGAGAGAGAGAGCTGAGAGGCATCCTGTGGTCTAAAGAAAACTACTTTCATCTACGACTCCTTTATCACCATGTTAGTAAAGCTATAGTGAAGACGAGGAGATGAGAGAGAGAGAGACGGTTATCTGACTGAGGAGACAGAGACTGTTTAAGGTGCATGCTACGGAGATCTGACAGGGGACAGTTGACTATTGATGGGTGATGAGATAAATTGATTGAGGAATTGATCACAATATTGATAAAGGATAACAGATCAAAGTACTAAGTTGGTGTGTCTACCATAGACATAGAATGACTGGTAACTACTAGTGGTAATTGTAGTTCTACTCTGTATACTGTTTTCCAGTTGTATCTGAGTAGAAGATTGCATGTTCATGGTTTCACTGTTGAGTTGAGTTCTGGAAGCCAGGTGAGATTTGTTTTGATCGACGGTAGTTGGTTGTTGCTACAGTAGTTGATGTATCGTTCTCCCTACAGCAGACGCGAGAGGAGCAAGGAGCTCCCGGGTTCACGACAGGGTGGTGATATTGGAGCGGCCACCGGGTGGCGCCACGATCCTCTGTGCTGAGCGTCGGGGGATGTGGTCGTCAATCTGAGTTCCTGTATCGGAGAGAACAAGAACAAAGACCCGTTACTAACAATTGAGTACATTTTGTGTTCTGATAGGGGTAAGGCAGTATAACTAGGATTTGAAATAACCATTGTACAGCTTCCCAAATCCCTGACCTTAGATGTAACTACCGCTATAATGTAGCTATGGCTATAATTGGTCCTGTGTGGTTCAACAGAGACAGTAAACAGAGCTAGAAGTTAGACCGTCATAAGACTGACAGGATAGACAGGACTCCCAATTAGAAAGATGATTGGCTGAAACAAGGAAATGGGAGTGAGATGGTCAGAGTGAGAGAGAAGGAGGGAGAGGGGAGGAAGACGTAGAGTGTGGAAGAGAGGGAGATGGGGGGGAGAGAGAGAGAAGGGAGAGAGAGAGATTAGGATGCTTATAGACAGAGACACTGAGAGAAAAGGAAGGACAAAGAAATATTGAAATAATAGAACCCTGACAGCAAGACAAAAGGAGACAGTTTCCTGTCTGGTACTTCCAGGTAGTGAAAGAGATCTTAATGAGAAGAACCCTGTATAAATAAAGGTTCAATTTAAAAAGTGAGGAGAAACATCCACACCCAGTAAAGAGTAGACAGCTTACCATACCGGATAGAGTGAAACCAGACCGGTGCAGGTCCCTGGTGGGGCCGAGGGGGCCCTTCCCTGGGCACTGGGGGCCCCTGCTGGAGGGAGTGGCCGGCACTGACTTAGTCATGCTGATGACTCATGGACCGGTCATCATAGTTCCCTCGGGGGACGCCACGGGCATCAGCCATCTGAAGAGGGAGGATAATGTCATGTTAAGGATAATGTAGATCATCAACCATTTGGAGAGAATGTCATGTTAAGGATAATGTAGATCTTCAACCATCTGGAGAGAATGTCATGTTAGGATAATGTAAATCATCAACCATCTGGGAGAGAATGACATGTTAGGATAATGTAAATCATCAACCATCTGGAGAGAATGTCATGTTAGGATAATGTAGATCCCCAGCCATCTGGAGAGAATGTCATGTTAGGATAATGTAAATCATCAACCATCTGGAGAGAATGTCATGTTAGGATTAATGTAGATCATCAACCATCTGGAGAGAATGTCATCTTAGGATAATGTAAATCACCAGCCATCTGGAGAGAATGTCATCTTAGGATAATGTAAATCACCAGCCATCTGGAGAGAATGTCATGTAAAGGATCATTTAAATCATCAACCATCTGGAGAGAATGTCATGTAAAGGATAATGTAATTAAGAGGATAATGTAGCCTTCATCATAAAACATTTGGTCACCTGTTAAAAAGGGATTTACTGTATAATATACAGYAAGTAAAGGGTTGGAAGAGAGTTATGCCACATTTGTCAAAGCACAAGTTGCGATGGACTTTTATACTATCACACTCTGTTACTCTGCGTAGCCATTAGCCGTTAGCCGTTATCCGTTAGCGTTTAAATTGCTGCAAGTGCACTTCAAAAGCACAGTTTCTTTAAAACCTAATGTGGTAGAGTTTCAGGCCTCTGTCTGTAAAGTGTACCTCTCGCATTAGGTGACTTCTGCAACAGGATAATGACAGGGCCATTTAGGGATGGATTGTTCTTGTTCSTCTKTAGCTCTCAGCTCTTACCCTTCACTGGTTCTCTGATTTCATCTCTTACTCTGCTGCGGGCTTTGAGAAATTATACAACTGAATGGTGGCAAAAGCTTTAACACAATGAAATGTCCCTCTTGCTTCAAGTGAGATCTGCAACACGRTAATGACAAGGACATTTAACACCCCTACTGCTCCTCTTTTTGGACAGAACATCTKTGTCCTCAWTAGCCCATTCAATTCCCAACCTGGCCCCATTCCATCATGGCCACCTAATCATCCCCTTCGTTCCTAATTGGGGTATATCACTCCTCACCTCTACACCATGTTAGCTGATGATTGGTAAACCTTTTGGCACAAAATGGTCACATGAACTACTTAAGTGGATGCCACACATTGGTGGTGGATGAGGTGAGTTCTCCCTTACTATGTAAAGCTCTTTGAGTACCTCAGTAGGTAAAAAGGCGCTACATTAATCCAATCTAATATAATTTGTATTAGCCGTTAGCTCCTAGCTCTTACCCTGCTTCTGTAATTTATCCCACCTGCTCCTTTTTTTGTTGGTACTGTATGTCAATTTTCTCACCAGCTCTTACCCTGCTAGCATTAGCCCCTAGCTCTTACCCTGCTAGCATTAGCCCCTAGCTCTTACCCTGCTAGCATTAGCCCCTAGCTCTTACCCCCCTGCTGTGCTTTTACCCTGCTAGCATTAGCCCCTAGCTCTTACCCTGCTAGCATTAGCCCCTAGCTCTTACCTGCTGTGTTTACGTGCAAGCATTAGCCCCTAGCTCTTACCCTGGATAGCATTAGCAGCTAGCTCCCACCTGCCTGTGCTTTTACCCTGCAGCATATAGCCCCTAGCTCTTACGCTGCAAGCATTAGCCCTAGCTCTTACCCTGATAGCATTAGCCACCTAGCTCTTCCCTGCTGTGCTTTTACCCTGCAGCATTAGCCCCTAGCGCTTACCCTGCTAGCATTAGCCCTAGCTCTTACCCTGCCTGTGCTTTTACCCTGCAAGCATTAGCCCTAGCTCTTACCCTGATAGCATTAGCAGCTAGCTCCCACCCTGCTGTGCTTCTTACCCTGCAAGCATTAGCCCCTAGCTCTTACGCTGCAAGCATTTAGCCCCTAGCTCTTATCCTGCTAGCATTAGCTCCTAGCTCTTCCCTCTTAGCATTAGCCCTAGCTCTTACCCTGCTGCATTAGCCCTAGCTCTTACCCTGATAGCATTAGCCGCTAGCTCCCACCCTGCTGTGCTTTTACCCCGCAAGCATTAGGCCCTAGCTCTTACCCTGCAAGCATTAGCCCCTAGCTTTACCCTGGTTAGCCTCATCTTTCTTCTCTTACCTTGCTGCGTGCTTTGATCCTCTTGTAGACGTAGTCAGGGTAAGCTTTCCTGGGTACGAAGCGTCCAGACCCTCTGTGACGTTCAGCTTGCCCCTCCAGGACGATCTTCCCTGGCTGATCACCACCACCGGGGCGCCCCTGCCCTCCATGCGCCTCAAAATGTTCATCTCCACTGTCTGGAGACACACACTAGGACAGAATAATGAACATCCAGCTCAGACATGATATCATCATCATCATCATCATCATCACACCCTAGACAGACGGACAAAACTCCTCCCTGACAGACGGACAGACAAAACTCCTCCCTGACAGACGGACGGACAAAAATCCTCCCTGACAGACGGACAGACAAAACTCCTCCCTGACAGAGAGAAAAGACAAAACTCCTCCCTGACAGAGAGAAAGACAAAACTCCTCCCTGACAGAGAGACAGGCAGACAGACAGACAGACAAAACATTTACATTTACATTACATTTAAGTCATTTAGCAGACGTCTCTTATCCAGAGCGACTTACAAGTGGGTGCATTCACCTTATTGATGTCCAGTGGAACCAACCACTTTACAATAGTGCATTCAACTCTAAGGGGGGGGGGGGGTTAGAAGGATTACTTTATCCTAATCCTTAGGTATTCCTTAAAGAGGTGGGGTTTCAGGTGTCTCCGGAAGGTGGTGATTGATTCGCTGACCTGGCGTCGTGGGGGAGTTTGTTCCACCATTGGGGTGCCAGAGCAGCGAACAGTTTTGACGTGGCTGAGCGGGAGCTGTACTTCTCAGAGGTAGGAGGCGAGCAGGCCAGAGGTGGATGAACGCAGTGCCCTTGTTTGGGTGTAGGGCTCTGATCAGAGCCTGAAGGTAACGGAGGTGCCGTTCCCTCACAGCTCCGTAGGCAAGCACCATGGTCTTGTAGCGGATGCGAGCTTCAACTGGAAGCCAGTGGAGAGAGCGGAGGAGCGGGGTGACGTGAGAGAACTTGGGAAGGTTGAACACCAGACGGGCTGCGGCGTTCTGGATGAGTTGTAGGGGTTTAATCGCACAGGCAGGGAGCCCAGCCAACAGCGAGTTGCAGTAATCCAGACGGGAGATGACAAGGTGCCTGGATTAGGACCTGCGCCGTTCCTGTGTTGAGGCAGGGTCTAACTCTGCGATGTGTAGGGGCATGAACCTACAGGGAACGGTGTCACCGCTCTTGATGTTGGTTGAGAACGACAGGGGTGTTTCAGGATTCACGCCAGGGTTCTTAGTTGCTCTGGGAGAGGCACCAATGGGTTGTCAAGCGTGATTGCAAGATATGGACGGCAGTCCTTTCCCGGAGGAAGTAGCCAGCTCGTCTTTGCGAGTTCAGCTGGAGGTGGTGATCCGGTCATCCAACACTGATATGGTCTGCCAGACATGCAGAGATGCGATTCGCCACCGGTATATCAGAAGGGGAAGGAGAGATTAATTGTGTGTCGTCTGCATAGCAATTGATAGGAGAGACCATGTGAGGATATACAGGCAAGTTGACTTGGTTTGTATTGCGAGAAAGCGAGAGAGGCCAGAACCGAGCCCTGGAACCAGTTGGTAGAGAGGCACGTGGTGCGGAACAGATTCTGCCACCCACCTAGGTTAGGAGGCACCTGTCAGGTGAACGCAATCCAAGCGTTTGGCCGCGCCGGAGATGCCCCCAAACTTCGGGGGGTTGAGAGGAGGACAAAAACTCCTCCCTGGACAGCAGACGGACAAAAAACTCTTCCCTGACAGACAGACGGACCAAAACTCCTCCCTGACAGCGGACAGACAAATACTCTTCCCTGACATAGGAAAGACACAAACTCCTCCCTGACAGAGGACAGGCCAACAGAGACGACAGACAAACTCCTCCCTGACAGACAGTTACGGACAAAACTCTCACCTGACAGAGACGGACCAAACACTCCTCCCTGGACGAAGACGGGACAACTCCTCCTGACAGGCGACGGACAAACTCCTCCCTTCAGACAGTACGGACAAACTCCTCCCTGACAGGAACAGGCAGAGATAGGACAGACAGACACTGGGCGGGGTTTGTTCTGATATGTCTGTGAGGTGCGTTGTGAAAGGAGTTGTTGTGGGTCTTGACTCGGCTGATGTGTGTACCAGTGTGCGTGTGTGTGTCTGTTGTGTGTACCATGTGTGTGTGTACAGTGTGTGAGCCATGTGACAGTGTGTGTGTACCAGCGGTGGTTGTTGTGTGTACCAGTGCGATGTGTGTACTGGGTGTGTAGTGTGTCACAGTGTGTGTATCGTGTGTGTACCAGTGGTGTTGTGTGTGTGTCTGTTGTAGTGTGCAGTGTGTGGTGTGTGTACAGTTGCGGGCTCAGTTGTACAGTGCTGTGTGTGTATGTGTAGTGGCGTGTTGTGTGTGTACCAGTAGCGTGTGGTTGTGTCGTGTGGTGTGTGTTGTGTGTAGCCAGTGCGTGGGTCGCGGCTGGTAGATGGTCTTTGGTCTCCTGGGGTTCCAATCACGATGTGGCGTCTGACCCCCGCGATCTTCCTTACGAGGTACAGGGAACAGCTTGGCAGCGTTGGTGCTCGTGCCCGCAACAACTATTCTCATCCATCTTCCCTGTCGCCTGGAGTACGGAACAAAAAAAGCCTCTTTCACGATTCAAGGAAAGAGCTGTCTTTTAAAGCAAGAAATGCACAAGACGTACTGAGTTAAGGACATATCGCCATCATTGTTTGAAACAGTGAACGAAGAAGATCGAAGCAAACAACAGTAACAACAAACAGGCCATTGTGTCCCCGGTGGTCTAGCTGTTAAACTTGCTTGCCTCCAGAATCAATTATACAGCTGCAGGCACGCTATTAAGTCAGGCCAACTGCAAAAAACTCTTTATTTCCCACTGTAAAGATAACAACGCCCCAAGAAAAAGAAACCCTTTAAAAAGAGAGAAGAAACGAATCAAAAAGATAACCATACCACCAGCCTATCATCCCAGTGGAGTGACTATAGCCCCGTAGCCATTTAGGAGATACGCGGCAAGGTGGATAATGGGAATGCGATGAAATTAACTGTCGTTCGAGATGCGAGTCTCTCTGCGCTCTCGCGATATATGTGCTGGTTAGTATCCTGTCGGAATGGGGGGGGGCCCAGGATTTGAGGGTGAAGGGGATAATTCTTTGAATGGCCAACAGCCTGTCTCTGCGCGTTCGAGAGAAGAATGGTTATTTTCCCTGTGAGTGGACCACTGGGCAGCACATCCGGACTGAAGGTTCTCCAACTGTTTGTTCGCAAAATGGGACCAAAGGCAGAGAACAAGGACAGTTAGACCCAACGCTCTGACCAAGAGAACAGAAGGTACATGTAGTAGACGCGCTCTACTGTGAACTGTGTGTGGACCGCAAGAGCGAGAGACAGGACAGTCATCATCAGACCACGGGCTGGACCAAGGTGTTAAATGTCCTTGTCAATATTCGTGTTGTTGCAGAGAATCCTGAGGTCACTTGAAGCAAGGGTTATAGAACCACTGTGGACCACAGAGAATAGGATCATCCCAGGGACGGACTCTCATGTTTGCACCGCTCTCTGTTAAAGCTTTTGCCACCAGTTCGAGATACAGGACTGAGGTTAATGAAAATCTCTACTCTCAAGAATAGCGCCGCAGCAGTAGGGTATGAGATGGATGAATCAGAGAATCAGTTGAAGGGAATAAGAGCTGATTGAGTGTAAAGTGACAAGAGGAGAACAGGACAGTCACGAGACCCATGAAGAAACTGAGATCACCAAATCCCTAATGGCCCTGTATTATGATGCACACAGGACAGTCAGACCACTGTTGGACCCATAGTTTTGCAGAAGTCACCTAATTGCGGAGAGAGGTAACACATTTACAAGCAAGCAGAGAACGTTGCCTGCACAAGCTTCAGTGACCCACACATTAGGGTTTTAAAGGAGAGAACTGTAGGCTTTTGATGATGCAGCTGATTCGAACTCGAAGGACACCATTACTGTTGGAGAAACAGCTACCAACGAACAGCGCAGACAGTGATCTCGACTTCAGGGACGAGTGACTTAAATGGGCGGAGAGCACAGTGCTACGTCACGAGTTCAGCAGTGACTTAGATA
>NW_019944215.1:74598-81856 GCF_002910315.2 Salvelinus sp. IW2-2015 | reverse complement strand
CAGTATCAACACACACTACTTACACTATAATACAGGACACTGACACTACCGGTACACTAATACAGACACTGGCGACTAGCTTGATTTGTCGAACAAGATACAATGAATACACATAGAACCAGCCCTAGCCGGATATATAGATCAAAGCTCAGAAAATATTAAATAGTTTTGACAGTACTATATGACTTTGACCGTCGTGGGTGAGCTTTAAGCAAACTAATATCAATGAAAGAATCTGATAATAATACAGAGGATCATAGTAGCTGAGTTCTGCAATACACTAATTACCTAAGCTTTACTATTATATTTTATTTCTAATTATTTACTACTTTACTTCTGTAATCATTCATTGTTGATGAAATTAAACAAGTGTACTGCAGTGTAGTGTTGAAGTGGAGTGTACTCACGGCGTAGGGCAGCCCAATGTAACTGTGGGAGTGGTGAGAGCTAATGCTGTAGATCTGGTGCGGGTAGCTGGACTTCTCCACCACAACAGGGCTGGCCTCTACCGATTCTGGTCTGCTGGACAGAGACAGAGAAACAGAGTTAGGAGAGGGATCCCATTCACAACGTAATAGAGAAGAGAGATCTGTGTGATGTAAAATGAAAGATAGACATACAAGAGGGACAGAAACAGTAAGAAGGGGGATTCCATTTACAACAGCGAGAGAAGACACAGAGAGAAGACACAGAAAGAGAAAAATGAAAGCTAGACATGAACGAGGGAGAGAAACAGGAGGGAGATGAGTGTAGCGTTAAAGGACAGTGAGAAAAAGGGTAGAATAGGAGAGAGAGCAGAGAGAACCTCCTCATAAGCAGTGAGTGTATTGTTGTGCTTCATTGATTCTCCTCTTCCACTGGCTTAATGAGGAGTGTTTATTTGGGAGGGCTTTAGGGGAGCTGACAGTGGATGTGACAGAGTGGAAGTGGCCTGCCCCCCATATCACCTCAGCTAACTGGACAGAGCTGATAGCAGGGCTAATAACTCAAATGGGGGCCTAATCTCTCCACAATATTTCAACCTGAACCCCATTTCTGGAGGACACACACACACAACATTGACACACGCAGAAACAATAACAGGCATTCACTTCCTTGAGATCATTTATCAAACTGGTAAATCCACTTTTATTCTATGACATTGCAGTGGTGCAGAGAAAGCCTGTCTGGCTGTTTGAACATGAAACCAAGGACATGGGGGTATGGTTAACTAGGCTACTTATCACTGGCATTGAAGGAGGGAGGAGGGCTTCAAAAGGAAGACAAGTGGGATTGGCAAACAGACAACAGAGAGGAGATGAAGGAGGGAAGGAGAGATGGGAGGAGTGGCACTGTCAGGAGAGAAGAAAAGAAAGAGATCAGTGACAGCCCAGGCAGTTGAGACTCCAGGCTGATGTCATGACAAATCAGAAGGCTAGCTGATGTTCCAACAACTAATACAACTCCTACACACAGGCAGCCTGTTGGTCAGTCATGAGGAAGACACCCCACCAAATCCTCCCCTTCTCCTACAGGATAGTCCAGACAACTGCTACAAGGTCAAAGAGAGGGAGAGTGAAGGAGAGAGAATAGAGATGCCCCCAGGTGTATCCGAGGCTGGCTTTGCACAGCCACAGTCATCTCAGAAGCAGAGGCTAAATGAAACCTTGACAAGAGGCCAACTGCCCTGCCAAGAAGTTTGGCTGACAATGCAGAGTACAAGAGAAAAGCCCACTAAACAAACTGGACAGCTACAAAGGTACCGTATTACAAAATGTATGTGTGGTCTGATGGTGTTGTAGAATGCTATGGCTATATGGCTCAAACAGGCTATGTAGCATATTCGGACAAGCCAAGACAGTTAGTAGCAGCACAGTAGGGTAGCAAAACTAGGCTACTCAAACGAATGGACGTGCCACGTGTCAGCATGTTAAAGTACAAACACACACACACCTCTCCAATACTCCAACCCTCCCTCTCCTTCTCTTTAGACACCCCGTCCCTCCTAGGGTAAAGCAGCAGTACAGTACCTGGTGGAGTCAGTCTTTCCCCCCTAGTCTCCCCGCGTGCTGCACACTGTGACCTCTCAATGCTCGCTGTACAGCACTTCCTTAAATATGGTATTGGCGCTCAAGCACCCTGAGCTTTGTGTCAAACTGAAAACATAAGTGTATGTAAAAAGGTCTAGGGGCGGGCCCCGGGGAAGGTGTGTGTACATAACTCGCTGAAACACACACACACACACACACACACACACACACACAGTTCACTACCCTCCCCAGGGCAGAGAAGTAACCCAACCCAAATCCAAAGAAACATTCAAGTAGGCTACTGAAAACAGTGTGAATGATTTACTTGGGTAACAATCTATAGTTCATAATCAGGGATTTGCAGGGATGCAGCATGCATCATTCAGTGGTGAGAGAGAGAACATTCATGTATTAAAATTAAATCAGTGATCGTATGAGGAGTGGGCTTTATTGTGCTTTCCTGGGATAGTCTCTTTGGTGAAAGAGGGGGATGATAGACAAAGGAGAAGAGAACAGACATGTGATGAGCCAGTTTGTTTGACAGATGGCGAGGGGCCATGTTTGGTTTCAGTGTGAGTGGCCAAAGGGACTGAGACTGACTGCATCAATCATGTCTGTCTCATAGGAAGTCAGGGACGAAGACACAGAGTACATGATGCTATAGTCAATCACAATCACACACGTCTAGGGGGAAGCTATGAGATGTGAGACACCGGGAGACTCAGAGAGCAGAGACAGCAGAAAGAGACAGCAGAGATGGAACGGAGGTGTCAATTAAACAGACAGCTAGGCATGTGCTAATCATAGCTCACAGCTCAAGAGAGAGCTTAATATGGAGCCAGAGATCACACACACCGACAGAGAGAGAGCGAGAGCGAGACACAGAGCGAGACACAGAGCGAGACACAGAGCGAGAGAGCGCACTTCTGCACAGCCAGCCAACACACACACCGCTGCATCTTTCATAGGGAGGTGGAGAGGCAGTGACTGCTCCTCTGGGAGTAGTACTGCTGTTCCTAGGGTTAGCAAGTTAGCACACTAATGCTAACCTCTGCCCTGTGTTGAGAACACGAGGGACTCGAAGAGCAACAAGGATCTGTGACTTGTTTTATCAGTAGGGTGGAAGGAAGAGGGCTAG
Source organism: Salvelinus sp. IW2-2015 (assembly GCF_002910315.2). Taxonomy (NCBI): domain Eukaryota; kingdom Metazoa; phylum Chordata; class Actinopteri; order Salmoniformes; family Salmonidae; genus Salvelinus; species Salvelinus sp. IW2-2015. The sequence continues at coordinate 78,709 of NW_019944215.1, read as the reverse complement.
ATGATAACTACCCTGGTCTGTGGGCACGGTGGAGGTAGGTAGTCCTGTGTGTGTGTGTTACAGACAGCCAGCCATACTCTGTGCTCCCTCACAGTGGAGGTAGGTAGTCCTGTGTGTGTTACAGACAGCCAGCCATACTCTGTGCTCCCTCACGGTGGAGGTAGGTAGTCCTGTGTGTGTTACAGACAGCCAGCCATACTCTGTGNTGTGTGTGTTACAGACAGCCAGCCATACTCTGTGCTCCCTCACAGTGGAGGTAGGTAGTCCTGTGTGTGTTACAGACAGCCAGCCATCCTCTGTGCTCCCTCACAGTGGAGGTAGGTAGTCCTGTGTGTGTGTGTTACAGACAGCCAGCCATACTCTGTACTCCCTCACAGTGGAGGCCCAATTCAAGCTTGTTAACTTCTTTTGACGAAATCTGCATCAGGCAGGGGGCAGGCAGACGCAGAGCGGAGAGAGAAGGATAGAGAGAGGGCTTAAACTCCGACCCTACGAACAGAAGGGCCCTGGGCTGAGACGTGGCCCTTAAAAAAGCTGACGAAGGGGGAGGAGGGGGAAAGAGAGGTGAGCGTGAACCATTTAAGACGCCTTAACCACAAGAGGGCCACCTGTCATTCAGCCCGGTGACCATGGCAATGGCCCCTGCGCAGTGCGGAAGGGAGACATTGGGGAGGTTTCTATGGCAACCAGCTGTGGCCGCCTGCAACAGCTCTTAAGGCTGGGGGAGAGTGACACCGTCCCATTTAAAGAGACAAGCCCTCTAAAAGCAGACCTTTATGTTCTTCAACCACAGGAGCACAGAGGAGGTCTCTCTTATTTGTCTAGAATACTTGCCAGTGTCCCTGAGAAGAGTATAGGGAATACGGTGAGAGGGTGGTATGTTGTTGCCATGGCAACAGGCTCTACTCCCCTAACAAGGTGCACAGCGCCATTTTCAGAGAAATTCTCCCTCCACCTGGTGGTGTCAGGTTGGTAGGAATCATTCTAAATCATGACATTGGCTACACTGACACTGTATTACACAAAAGCAACAACTCAGAAACAGAAAGTGAACAGTAAGGGTGTGTGATGTTAGGTAGTCATAAACACAGCATATGTTGTATTTAAGTGACAAGCTCTTCTGCCTCAAATCTTCTCTACAAAGTATGTTTTGTCATATATGGAATTTGGGTGGTCTGGTCAGATTAGGGCATTGAGAATGTCTATGGGAAGTGATGGGTGTGAGACGGTGATTAGTGCTATTATTGTGATCAATGGCAGTGATTGACCAGGCCTGTCCCTTACAGCAGACAGCAGGGCTATGGAGCCCCTCAGCAGGGCTAGAGAGAGAGACACAGAGAGAGAGAGAGACAGACAGACAGATGTGTGTTGTGTGTGGTGTGTGTGTGTGTGTGTGTGTGATGTGTGTGTGTGTTTGTGTGTGTGTGTGTGTTGTGTGGTGTGTGTGTGGTGTGTGTGTGTGTGTGTGTGTGTGTGTGTGTGTGTTGAGTCTATTCTCGTCTGGTTTCTCGTTGCGTTGTGTGTGGAGTGTAGATGTTTTGTGTGTAGTGTTCAGGTTCTGTTTCCCCATACGCTGACTGTTGTTGCTCAGGATTGTGTTACTATTTCTGAAACTGCGCAGAGAGTTTTTCTCGTGCCTCTCCACACGTAATGTATTCATAAATTGTAAAATGTTCATCCTATGTTCAGCTCCGAGGAGGGAATGTAAACCTTACGCGAACGTGTAGCAGCATTTCGAGGAATGAGAATACGCGAGAATCCTCGGGCTCAGCTATCCTATCGCTCCTCTTGCACAATGCGCTAAGGAGAGCATAGCGTACGGCCGAACAGTACCTATTACTATTCTCTCCACTGGTTGATCGCGTTTGTCTTGTTCCTTTTATTCTCTTTGTTGCAATTTATGCAGTGGCATGTGACCCTTCCTTCCCTTTTGCTCGGCTTTTCAGTTTCTATTCATCAGTTGGGTTCGTCTGTTTCGTCTATTCGCGACGAGTCACTTAGGGTGGGTGAGGAGATAGAGTGAGAAATTTCATATATAGTGGATCAATTGTCATTTTTCCCTTGCAACGCTGATAAGTATATCCTGTGATGAGTATATCTTGGAATTGGACCTACGGTGCAAGGACCGAACGAAAGGGGGGACTTGCGGGGGTCAAAAGCGCCACAGCTCCTGATCCTCCTCGCTTTGACTAGCTAGTAGTTGCGTTTGGCGCAATCCATCATAATAGTGGATCATTTTATTCGTGGTAGTATTCTCGTCTGCCCGGGTTTCGCGGATTTCCTTGTGGAACGTTCTTCCGTCGTGTTCTCCATATTCGTCTGGCCTGGTGGTAGATCGGTCAACGTGCTCAGAGCAGGGCATTGACCCTGGAGGCTTCTGTGTGTTCGCTCCTAAATGAGAATCTGATTGGATGACTGGTATGATGTACGTTGCTGAGCGGCTTCACTGCAGTATTATGTATTTTCGAATATTCAATAAAACATTTATAAAAAGTTAAAAAAGTTTGCCAGACGAACAACAGTAGAGGCTTGATGACCAACCAATGACGGACAGCCTACAGTGTTATGGTGTCAGGAAATAACCTCGCCCTCAACGTCAACAAACAAAGGGAGATGATCGTGGACTTCAGGAAACAGCCAGAGGAGCACCCCCCTATCCACATCAATGGACGGCAGCGGAGAAGGTAGAAAGTTTCTCTGTGTACACATCACTGACAACTGAAACGTTCCACCCACACAAGACAACAGGTCTCTTCAACCCACAGGAGGCTGAAGAAATTGGGGCTTGTCACCTAACCCTCACAAACTTTTTACAGATACACCAATTGAGAGCACGCACCGTCCCACAACGCGCCACCTCGAGAGTGCTGCGCAACGCATACCGGTGCGGCAAACACCTGCCCTTCCAGGACCACCTTATACACACAACAGGGAAGGCCAAAAAGATCATCCAAGGACAACAACCACCTGAGCCACTGTCTGGTTCACCCCACTACCATCCAGAAGCTATCACAATAAAAGCTGAGGCCGCAGGAGAAAGAGCTTCATCCTAACACTACTGTTAAACAGCATCACTAGCACAAGAGGCTGTGTCCATAATAATATCTCTTCATTGGCCACTTTAATAATGGAAACCCTAGTCTCTTTTAATATGCCACTTTATAACGTTTACATATCTCGTATTACTCATCTCATTATGTATATATGTATTCTATACTTCTATCACACAGCCGCTCTGCAATTGCTCATCCATATTATTTATATTTAATATATTCCTATGCCATTTCTTTACTTTGATTTGTGTGTATATAAATTAAATTGTGCACATGTCGAACTAGAAGTGTAACCGCACACTCGCAATAACATCTGCTAACCCATGTGTATGTGACCAAAAATTTAATGCCCCTGCTTTGCCCTGTTTTGCTTATTGGGACGATAGATTCAATTGGTGCAATTGTTTCGTCAGCGATGGTGCCTCGCAGTTCAGGTACAACTTGTGGTAGTGTTGGTCTTGGATCCACTACAAACTGTCACTGCTAAAATCCGTGAATCAAAATTTGTTTGGCGATATTGTCAAGAACTATTTGTTCATTTGACAAAGCATACCACAAGATAGCACAGCGCTAAAGACAAGAAAACTAACTGGAATAAGCTAAGCTAGCAGCAAGTTGCTAGCTAGGCATCTCTATATTTAACCAGTAATACATTTTTATTGGTTAGGCTACACGAGATTTTTACCCCCCTTTATCAAAAACCTTAGCTAGCTAGGCCCTACTGGCTGTTGGCCAATTGTAGCTAACATTCTTGATTCTATATAGATTTACTAAATAAATAAATCTCAATACAAAAAACAATTAAAACGGGGGCTTTTTTTTTCCCTCCCCACTTTAGCGTTTAACTTTTTTGAGGTATTTTCTGAACATTCTTGACCTCTTTGTTTTCTCCAGTTGTCACTGGACCACGCCACAGCTTACGCGATCATTTGGATGCCCAAATAAAACAATGACAGTGGACTCCACTGCAGACAATACAGAATTATTGTTTCTAATCTAATCTAATAACCCAGTGCTTTGCCTTGTGGTTTGCACGCACATTTATACCAGATGGAATT
>NW_019944215.1:28668-74122 GCF_002910315.2 Salvelinus sp. IW2-2015 | reverse complement strand
CGTGCTAGGCTAGTTGGAGCTGCAGTACGTCAGAGCTTGTTTTCATTGAGGCTCTTTGAGCCAAGTCTCAGTGTTTGATTTTGAGCCGGGAGAAGAGAACAATGGACATAAAGACGGGCTTCTAACGGACGCCGCGCTCCTCCTTCCCTCTAAGTTCCCAACAGAGAGCTGAAGTGACTTCACACCATCCTCATAGGCTGAGTCATCGCAGCAGCCAGCCACGAGCGCGCACACACACACCAACATAAACACACGCCTATACACTGGAAAAAGACACCATCAGAATGTCACAACCCTTCCTTTCACAGTGCCCAAACAGGGCTACTCTCTGCATCAGCTGTCCTGTCCTTCATGAATCACTGTGCCCAAGCTGCCAGGGCTCCCTCTGTGCTTTACCTCTGAAGGTGAAGCCATACATCAATAATACAGGACATTAGAGATGTAGGCCTAGATTGTGTGTATGCGTGTGTTAGAGATTGTGTGCCACTAGTGGCGAGTAGATACGTTCTACTGTGATGTTTACCATTGACCACCTATCGCGCAGTAGCAAACTGCACTGTGTCCAGACCCACTAAAAGGCATTGGAGAGAGAATGATGTTGCTTTGTCCACATCCACACTCTGCAGAGCACACTAACCAGCAGACAATGGCCCCAGGCCAGCACTCTCTGTGTGTGTGAGAGTGAGTGACAGTGGGCCCTAGAGGCTACTCTATACACATCAGCCTACACACTTTGGGCTTGTACCCTGTCAAACGAACACACACAGAGGGTAAAGGAGGGATCTCCCATCTCGGGTGCAGGGTACAGCCAGCCAGCCAGGGTTTTCAGTGCAGTACATCCAGGTTCTGACAGCTGGTCTGGGGCAGCCCTGTTCTGGCCTACTCTCCCTCGGTACACCCTCCTCTCCTCCACTCCCTAACACAGCACGGCTCCATTTGACATTCTTAAATTTGATAAGGATGACCGATGACAAACAAAATCATTGATTTGCGCCGAGCTCGCCTGTCAACCTGAGTGACTCAGTCTTGTCTATATTAGGAAAGAAAGGTCAACTACTCAAACCAAATAAAAGTGAGACTGACAGGCTCAAATGTAGCTTTTCTGTGCCTGGTGTTAATCGTAGGCCTAGATTATTTTTGCCCATATTGTGCAGCCCTACGTGGCAGTGTTGCAATTATCTCAAATGAGTGCAGGAAATGCAGAAATTAATAAAAATGGCAGAAATTATTTTTGGATGAGGTTGAAAACAGTATAAAACAATCAGAATGGAGAAAGACTCATTGAAATCACCCTAGGGCCTCGCACTACTCATAAAGCTTAATTTACAACATTTATTTAAAAAAAATACATTAAACACCATCAAAAATGTGAAAAATAAAGTGATATATTTTGGCCATATCGCCCAGCCCTGGTCAGAGACACTCAAGCCCCAATACAGCACTGTTCCATGATCGATTTCACGCCTGGCTCGCACTGGCGTTATATAACCAACCACTACATTCACTCTCGCCTCCACTGAGTCTGCCCAGTACCCAGCATGCCTTGCACTAAGTAAGTAGCGCTAGCATGTAGCACACCAACAGGAAGTGGGCAGGGCTAGGGAAGTATCAGGATTGCTGTCGCAGCAGTCCCAGCCCAGGGGCACCTATTTGGGAGGTAGTCTAACTAGCGAAAGGCCCATTTAACAAGGGATCCATTACAGTCCAGAACCGCAAAAAACAGGTTACCTGAACCCTGTCTCCCTCTCCTCCTCGTGTGTGACCTATGTGACTGTGCTGGGCCTCAGAGCAAGGCCAGCCTCCTATGAGCTACTAAAGGCCTGACTCTAGCTCTACACAGAAAGGGAGGACACTGGAGGCTTAGAACCATAGAGCCTGGCATCCCCACAGGGTAAAACTACCTAGGCTGGCAGTGTACTGTTGTCAGCCAGCTATATCTATACAGATGATACAGTTTCAGGATGGAGTCTGTTGTTCTCCAGGGACAGAGGAAACACAAACACAAGTGGCACTCTTTACAGTGGAGGATGAGGCAGGCAGAGAGGAAGTYAATAGATTCTCACCAGCTCCATTGAGCTATTGCCTTCTTCTGTCCTACCCAGCACTGCTTTCGACACAGCAGACTAGCAGTAAACATCCTGTATAGTGAACTCCTCCACTTCCTCCCTCTGTCCTGGCTATTTGCCGCTCGAAAAGCCTTCATAGCTTCTCTTATTGAGCCCTTCATGGATGTGTGTGTGCACCTGAGGTTGAGGTGAAAGGAAAGGTGTCACCCGAGACAGCAGAGAGAGCTCCCTGCCACRCACTCCTCTGTCCCCCAGGGGGGAGTGGCAGGTAGGCCACCTCTCTCTGTCAACACAGCCAGCGAAACACACACACCATATGGGTATGGTATTTACAGCTGTGTAAGAGTGTGCAGAGAGGGGGCACCCACCAGGGGGAGCGAGGAGAGGGAACCAGAGAAGGCAGTGTGAGTCAGTGTGTGAGGCAATTTGAATACGCAGGGAGACTGTTAGAATGCTACGAGACCGTGACATGGTTATAGTAGCATGACTGCCACGAAGCAAGAAGCGCTCCAGCCAGTGCATGGCCTCTAGCACCAGGACAGAGCAGAGGCCACTGTCCCTTTAAGAGGAAGAAGAGGTAGGTGACTGGGGATTGTGTATTATATATCAGCTTCTGATTAGACACAGCAGGACCGCTCTCATCCAGTATTTATAACATGTCCACACAAAATGGAGGCATTTGTGCTGTATTCAGAGGCCAACATCGAGGGAAACAGTCGTTTTTTACTGTGCCAGCTACATCCATACACACAGTCCTCGTTACTTGTCAGAGGGTTCCAGCCTGCAGCGGTTCAAACCAGTGTCTATTTTACTCCCCGGCAGAGGCCCAAGTCTCCCAGGGCCTCTCTGCATCTAGGTCTCCACTCCACTCCACTGCATATCACAAACGTATCATGACATCATTCATTTGGTGGAGGATGAATCCCACTATGGAAAGCTAAGCTGTGGAAAGACTAGAGGGAGCAGTGTATAGCAGTCGGAGGCCTTACTTAACCCCCACTGTTGACAGGCATTTGTGAAACAAGCACCTGTGTCAGTGAAAAGAAAGATCAGGAGTCACAAGCAAATGAGTGCCTGTATCAGAGTGTCAGTCAGTCAGCTGTGGCAGCGACGATAGCCTACACAGCTCTCTCATTAGGCTCCTCTAGAGAAAGAAAGAGAGCAGCTGCACAGCCTCACTGTGGGGAAAACTGAAAACACCTCTGCCTCCAATGATTTGTCCTCCTGTCCTCGATTGGCAGAGGGGGAATTAACATAACCCTCGCCTCATAAGGACACAGAAGACTAATTAGTGCCGTCTTGGAGAACCAAAACAGAATAGATTAATGGCAATCTCTCTCGACAGCCTCCATCCAAGATGGCCACAAATCCGGATAATTTTCTGTTCACGTAAGGAGGAGTCTCTTCTTACATGGCTATGGCAACATGGGGTCATGAGGGAAAAGGAGGAGAAAAAAACACTGGGCGGCTGTCTCAAACTGGCATTTGGACAGGGGCTGCCCAAGTTTGCACCACAGAGAAGTATCCAGCTTCTCCGGTTTGTCTCACAGGCCAGTAGGGAGGAGGGAATGGAGCGGTGTAGAGCTGCCTGCCTCACACCATCCCAAAGCTAGAGCCACCATCAGGGGACGGAGCCATACTACTGTGAATGAGGCCTGAGCTGATGGGAAAATGTCACAACACATGAAAGGAAAGACATGCACTGTCAGGAGAAGATTGTTTGGGCAAMGTGGAGGCATGTGTGTATGTGTGAGATGTAGCCAGGCAAGTTTAAAAAGCCTTGTTGGGGGACTTGGGCTCCTTGTTATTTCTATAAGGAGTGATATAGAGCTCCTCGCTGGCCAGCTGTGTGTTATCATGAATTTTCAACACTGTCACCAAAACAACAGACAACAAAAAAAACTGGCCATTTATTTTCATTATTGGGTTATTTGGTGACAGGCATCTGTTCTGAGTCTGTGAGGAGCTGAGAGGGGGAGGGGCAAGGGGAGGGCAGCAGGTCTTTGTCAATGTCAAAGGGAAATAACCAAGTCACAGCGGTTGTTTCATTCCCCCCTCACAAAACGCAACGCCTTTGGCCACCAGGTAGGACTTGAGAAACTGCCCGTTTTTCTATTCATGAATTTAATGTGAATTAGGCAAATTTTCCAAATTGGAAAGTACAATTGAGACAAATTAGCCTATGTTCCAAAGAGCTAGGCCTAACCACACTGAAATCTTCCTAGCTAATTTAATGACTGAGTTTCTAGTACCAGTCATACCCAAACACTGGTAAATATTACACAAGCACATAGTYCCAGCCATAATGACACAAATCATGGTTGTTGTGACCTGCTTGTTCTATGGTTCATATCCACAATCAGTATAATGCTTTCCTCCTCAGTCAAGCTGACCTTTAGATAATTACTACTTATTAACTGCATATACATGCTGACCCCATAAAATAGCATTGATGTTTCATGAACCTACCATTCTACCACAGTAAGAGAATGGGTAGGTAAATGATAGTGAAGTATGGGATATTAAAAATGTCCGTCCGTCTAGTGCTTTCTACAAACACATGAGTTAGACTAGTAGCCTACTTACTGTTAAATGTGGTAACTTAGTCCAACTTGCCAGAAAAGGGTGGGAATGTTTAGTGTTGGACAAAGCATGAGGTCAAAGAAGAGTGGGGATGGCAATAAACCTCGTATTGTTCTTTATACAAAGTGCTGCGTTTGTATCCTGTTATGCAACTCCTCAATATGACAACCTGCTAATAACATAGCCAAATTCAGCAACTACAATAAATCTGATCTGACGTATATTGCGTTGTAGTACAATCTGTATATACATCCTGCTCTACAAATACAATGCATCATGAAACACAATATTAGCAAAGAAATATGATTGAACGACATGGGGGGGGGCTATTAGCTAACTAGACAGTTGGCCAGCGAATCTCAAACTATTTTATGACCTGACAAATGTATGTTTGCACCAAACGCGGACATTGTCATTGTTTAAATGTACGACAAAAAGCAGTCCTTATTAATCTATCCCATTGTGCACTCGCTTTCCCGTGAGTGTGTCGGCGCTGCAGTCAGCTCAGCCGATAGGGGTGTGGAGGGCTGAACATAGCTATTAAATTACCACAACATCAAGCCAAGCCGCCATTTTCATAGCGCTTTTCTAAGGACAGCGAGAAAACCGTGTAACTGGGGGGGACRGACCCTCGCCACGAGAAGAAAATCCCCAAGAAAGCAATCAATCGTCTTTCAGACATTCTTACTTAAGTATCAATCTGTCGATGCCGTTTCTGTGTAATTATTATCTGAAAAATGTAGAATCTCGTCGATAATTTAGCCAGCGGGTTAGCTAACTAGCCATGCTAGCTCGCTGCGATGGCTTTCAAAGATACATAACGTTGGCTAGCGCTTCTCGACAAATGAACCATTGTCTCAAGCTACGTAGCTAGCGGCTAACAAATTACATTGGGCCTCTATCTTGGAAAAAATACAACATTTTAAGCTTGTACTACTACCAGACTGCTACATCAGTTGTAGTACTTAGCTAGCTAATGTTAGCGTTCGAACTGCGGTAAACGTCGTTACGCTGGCCAACGAGGGCTTTAACATGAAAAGATTAGCTACCTAAGCTAGTTAGTAAGGAAACTGTACACGTCATGGTGTGAACAATGCGCAAATGTAACACGCTTGCTGAATATACATTCTCGCATTTAATGATTTCTTTTTTAAATAACATTGTCTCAATCTATTGTAAACAATCGCACAATTTAAACGGTCAAAGAGGCTACATTGTCAGTGGAGGCAAGATTCCCCGATTTGGAGTATGCCCCCTCCTGAGGTATGGTCCCCTCCCCCCACGTTTGCAGCAGTTAAACCACATACCCTCTGAATCTAAATTAAGGGATATAATGCATTTGTCAGCTAGCAACAAAATAGAAGGGTGGGAGTTTACCGGTCCAATAGCAGTTTGTTCATCTCGTGACTGAGGAGGCCTCTAGTTTTATATCTAAAAAAGCATTTACACAATTGTGGACATGCGATTGAAATTTGAAAAGAAATATAATGCAACTACAATTTCCAGAAATAATTATACGTAGTCTTTAGTTATCTAGCTGTAAACAAAAGCCCTGTCAATGCCCTCTGCGCAACACCACAGTTTGTGGACTTGTTGGCTAGTTATTCATAAACGGAAATAAACCTTCCTAGGATCAACAAGAAGCGCACTTCCAACCACATGCAAATATGTAGCTAGATAACGAGTACGGATGTGTTAAACCAAGCCAGTCGAACAAATACTGCAATACAATTCATGATTTACTTGTTCTGTAAGTACATTTTTACCAATAGCCTATTGCATGGGAGTACATTGGCAAACTGACCATCCTTTGGGGACTGGTTGAAAATGAGAGCGGGGTAGTTCATGCCACCTAGTTAGCTAGTCAACGTTACGTTCGACTGCAACAGCATACTGACATTGCAGGTATCGCTAACTAGCCAAAATAGTTAATGTTTGATAAAGTATTGATTCCCTTTCTCTTCATTAACAAACAACCCAATGTAGTTATTCAACTGCATTAACTATGTACGCGTGCTAACGTTTCAGAAGCAGCAGGTTAAATCTCAAATTCAAATGCGCTAACGTTAGCTAGCTAAACAGTGCACTGTGCTAACAGTTGCTAGCCAGCTAATACCAGCTAATGTTACACCAAAACAACACTYTAATTCAAGAATAACATTCTAAATAAGTGGCTCACTTATATTAAAAACCAACTGATTTGCTACCAGAAAGTTAGTTATTATCATCTAACTATAGCGCCATCAGCATCCACGTAGCTAACGTTACTAGCTACAGTAGCTAGCCATGAGAAACCAAGTCGGTAAGCTGGCTAGCTAGACTAACTTGATGAGCTCTTGAAACTAAGACAACGTATGAGGTAGTTTTAAAGCGTTTTACTTACAGTTAAAGTCCACTCACTGTAGATACCCTGAATAAAGAAACAGCGACCTGGGTGAGACCCCCGTCGCTAGAGCTTCGCTCTCTACACAACCAAAACAAAAGCTACTTCACTCCACACTGCGGCTCCATAAGGTTTAAAAATATTTACACTGATAGCAGTCTTCTTGAGACTCCCCCTGCTGTAAATAATTTTCGTTGGTAGTTATTGGAACCCAATAATCACAGTCAGTTCCTAACCGTTAAAATTGTGTCCTACCTACGCCGACTGTTAGAAATTAGATCCCCTCTATACCCTATCTCTTTTCCCTTTGCAAAAATGGCGGCCCTGGCAGGACTGCCGTGACTCCGCCTCYTCCAGCCCCATCAACCCCTAACCCGAGCCCCGCCCCTACACTCTCCGGGGTCCACAGCCCAAGATTACAGGGGCGCGGTGAAAGGAGATGGCTACATGCGCGTTCACGCGACCCTGCCCTGCCTGTTCTGTAGTTTTGTGTCTGTAGTCCAAATCGTGCCACTATGATGCCACCATGCAGGATTTATGTGAGTTCAGTTGCAACGAGTTGGTTCTAGAAAATGACATATATAAAATATTTCTTACAATCCTAATTTATACAATATTATCTCCAAACTTCATTTATAACAAATGTAAACATTCATAGGATTGGTAAAGAAAGAACATCTCAGATTGTGTGAGCACAGCATCTCATGCGTTCAACAACTCATTAAAAATGAATCCATTTCCACGAATAGAATAATATCTCTTTGTCAATTAAAACATTAAATAAAAATGTACAATTTCCTTCAACTGCAAGAAAGATCAAGCAACATGGTGCAACACAAAATTACAATACATGACAGACACCACAATACAAGGCATAGACTAAACTCATATACAACTCCTGTAATGTTGTGTTTATTTTCAGATCACGTGTGTTTTCTTTTCAACATGTACCTGAGAACAATTTGTACACTTTGATGTGTGACGGGGTAAAATTAGGGTAGTCAGTGCTTGACTTGGGCAGAAGTTTACTGGAGCTGAGTACCGGCACTTTAGATTATCTACTGCTTGAGCTCCTGCACCTCCTATAGAATATTATCTCAAAAGTATTGTGGAGCTCCTGCACCTAAATATAAACAGTACCCAAAATGAGTACTGGCACCTACAGTATTTCAGTCCAAGTCAAGCACTGTGTGTGTGTGTAGTCAATGCTGTGTATTGTCAATGCCGTTTCTTAGCAGCCAAGGACAAAGTACTGTTGCTTTTATTACTTCCTCTGGAGGAACTTGTTGAATTGTCAGCCCTTTCCCTCCTGTTTCGCACTTCTCTTAACTGCAAAGCAATCTGATGTGCTTTTGTCAACCATATGACCATGATGTCTGGCACAGAGACATACCATGTTCTACATCTATGGTCTGCCATCTCACCACCGCTCATGTCTCAAAGATTCATTCATTCAAGTGCTCTTTTCACTTTTATCCTACCGCAAAATGTGAAACTTTATTAAAATAGTAAAACAAACAGAAATATATTGTATTGTCACTGAGGTCCATGACACGCCTTCTCTTCTGTATCTGCTACAGATAAAACAAACTCATGAATGGCAATTATTAGGCCCTACTTACCAGAGTTTGAAATTAGCATCTAAATCTGGTGCCCAAGGCAGTAGAAGAAAACAAATATCTTATGTAACCCACTTACACTCGAGCCCATTCTTTCTTTGATTTAACTGAAGGCAAGGTGGGTGGTAGGCAATACTGACCAACTAATATCAACACAATCTACAAATGTAAGCATCATGTGCTATTGTACAAGTACATTTTACTCATAATTGCTGTTACAGTATTCCAGTCTTTCAATAAAAACGGCACTATTATGAATACATGTTATATGTAGGCCTAGTTCAATATTACTGACAACAATGCGTATAGGCTACAATGAAGAGGTCAAGGCAAACGGATCGTTGCATGTGTAAAGTAAACCGTCTCCATGTCCAAAAGAGGTGCGTCCAACTGCAACAATGTATCTAAAAATCCGTTGGACATCAGGGTACGTTAYGTGTCGTTCGAATTAAGGCGAAGATACAGTGGCTCCTGCGAATCTTCCAATCCTGTTCACATATACAGTCATTGCCTGTTCACATGACATTACAGTTCGACCTCCCCTCCCCCACTGATATCTAGCCAAACCGCATCCCCGCGCGCACGCGTATTACTGAAATTGAACTGGCAGTTTGCTGGGCTTTCTCGTCTGTTGGTTGTATCAGATCGTCTTGACAGAGTAGATGAGCCTTCATAACTGCTACAACTACAATCATTTTCGGAAATCTTATAGCGAACGTAGATGATATTGTACAGCAGTCGTTGGGCTATAATACGGTATATATCCATTTTTTTTTATTCAGAGTGTAGGGTTTTTGTTATTACAATATTTGGAGACGTTATCAAGAAGTAGCCTAGTCGGTTTCCGGACAATTTGATTGGGATGAGATTCGGTGGTTAAAATCTAGGGTTCTCTCGTTTTCGCAAAATGGCGTTCTTGTTTTGATAGATTGACATTGCTCTCAGCCAATGATGCATGAATTGGCCTGTTTTTGCAGAAATGGTTGGCTTCTGATGACATCATTCGGACATCGGTTGTAGGCGGGTTCTGAGCTGTGAGGGGAGAGTGGCGCAACCGGAGAATTTGCAGAGCCAGGCGCCATTAGGGATGAGTCAAGAAAAACTATGTATTGAAATGAAAGATAAATATGGGATGAGCAATTTATTGCTGTTCGACCATAGGAATTACTCAGGGTATCAACGTATTGTATACAGAAAGCTATAGATCACTTTCCGTATTTTTGTGAAATTGCAACAACGTAGCTGGTGGCAAATAAGATGGCGCCTGCTGTTAGCGATCATGCACGTGCATAAAGCGCACTGACTAGGCGGCGGCACCGCGCGCACTCCCGAGAGGAGCGCGGAAAGCATAGTTTCTAAACCATACTGTACTGTCTTCGTATAAAGTCTTGTTATAGTTTATACTCTATTTATGTATTTCCTATTTTGGTATTTAAACCGAGATGCAAACTGATGAGCCAACTTATCTTTAACTACATAAGTCGAAACATGGATGGATGGAATTACGGTCATTGTCTATGAAAATGTAAAAGTGTCCAACAAAAGCTGAACTGAACACTGGCATGAAAGGGAAGAAACTTCACATTTTTGCAGGACTTTAAAGTAACAATTCGATTACAGTTGGATACATTACACCTGATGGAACGCGAAGTTAATTGCAAATTTGATATTTTAGTAAGATTTTCCCCAAGGACAAAAGCACAATTTGATATTTTAGTAAGATTTTCCCCAAGGACAAAASCAACTGTCGAACCGTTTAGCTGTTGATAGGGGGCTTGGAGCTTTCCGCCATTGTCCCACTCGGTTCTCAGATTCATTAATCAGTAAATGGCGAATAGACTCTTCACAATTATCCCAGAGAAGAATTGCTCTCGTAATTTAAATGCTCATTAACCATTTGTACCTGTTATGCCTGTCTTTTGTCACTTGATTATTCATTAAACCTGACTGCCGTCCTATAATTTCCCTCCACCTGAATTTACTATACTGGATGCAAAACAAATGCACTGCGCACCCATGTCATGGAAGACATGTCAACAAAGGAAGGAGGTGCATGACGTCCCAACATAAAACCTGTAATGAAGAGGAAGGGAATTGGAGGGACTGCCATGACCACCAACCGTCCTTGCTCAGTTGTCAGTTTCTGAAAGTTTGCACAGAAGCACGCATGCATTCATTCACCATATCACAACACAAACTTCCAGCATTACATGTTCATATGAACAATGAAATAGATCCCCCCCCCCAATATTTCCTATACGATTCCCTTTTAAGAGTTTCATACATGCATAAAAAATCATCTTCTGTAACTACCTAATATACATATAAAGGGCTTTGTCTCCATCTAGTGTGCAAAAGTGAAAACGAGTCGATCCATTTTCTTAACAGCCCTCCATCTCGACCAATCATAGCGCTCGTTGTTGGTTGGTTGGACCTCTGTGTCAAGGTGGAACGACATTTATGAGAAAACAACACTGGGGGAACAGAGAAAAAACGATGTCTTCTTTAGGAAGGGCCATGGGTGTCCTTAGGGCCGGGACGCAGATTCTTACACGTGGACCTCAGAAAATAGTAACCCGAAAGTAAGTAGCTTAATTAACTGGTGTTATAATGTAAACGTTAGATAACAGCTTGCGACGAAAGGGTGACTTCAATATGGTCCTTCATAATTAAAGAAACATTATCAATCACACGTCAGCTGTACACATATTCATCACTGTCTTCTTAGCTTTAAACAGTACCGTTAGGCTATAGCTTATAACTAGCTAGCAGTCTGACAGTAGTCATACCAAACAAGTGTCCAGAGGTAGGCGCCTCTGATAGGCAGGCGCCATGATCAGATGTTAACCCATTGGGTTGTTGGGTTTCATCAAATGTGTAGAGCGTAGCTACATACTGGTATACAGTGATGGGGTGAAAACAGTGATACCCTCAGTGCTCTGGTTTTCTGTTTCCTTTCAGAGCTGGTGGTGGACCACACATTGAGGCCCAGTACAGGCAATTCCCACAGCTCACCAAGAGCCAGACGTTCCAAGCAGAGCTCCTCAGCAGTGCCATGTGGTTCTGGATCCTGTGGCACTGCTGGCATGACCCAGATGCAGTGATGGTGAATTAAATGTAGATTAGGCTCCAATTATAGTTATGCCCTGTCAAATCTAGTTTTGCCAGTTCATAGAGGAAAGGATGGAGAGAAAGCTGGTGTCCATCAAGCAGACTTAMACCCCCATGATGCCTCTTCTCTCAGGGTCACTTCCCATGGCCTGATGCATCTGCATGGACAGACCAGGAACTGGGGATCCCAGCTGACGATGAGGAATGAGGTGCCCTCTACCCCCAGGTGTGCCTTTTGTCCTGACCAGTACTGTACTGCTGCATCAGTCTTCACCACAGGATCTGTGACACATCCTCAAGGGATGTTTGTCAATGAGAACGTCTTGTCTTCTGAYGAAAGATTGTGTCCATCACAACGGATAGTCATAAATTGTTGGTTTTATACATATTTGCATTAGGATGGTTAATGGAATGCCTATTCTGTAAGTACAGTAATGATTGTTCATGCACTATATCCCTTCTGTGTTAATATGCCCATTTCAATTAGGTTCTTTACTGTAGCGGTGGCATTGTTTGAAATCATAGGTGTATGTATATTCTAATAGTACTTTTCTATTTCTAGACCTTGTGTGTGTGCCCGGTCGTTACGAGTCTACCTGGTGGTCACAACGGTGTCCCGAGAGGCTTCGTTGTACAGACAAATAAATAAAAATCAATTTATTCTGAAACATCTTTGGGGTGTGTACATATGGAACTCAATGACTGTTTTTGAATGTGTATAATAACTCCTAGTTCTAGTTGTTTCCTGTATAAAAAAAAAGTTTTTAAAACAATTTAACAAAATCAGTTCATTTTTATATTTACAGGCCATTTTTGAAATGCATCAAGTAACTGTCACAGTTAGCCAGTGTTTGTATGGTTCAAATCAAACCATCTGAAGGACTAATGCACAGAGAAGAAACACAGATTTGCACGTAAGAGTTTACGGTAAATACTGTACAATGAATGAGAGAACTGCTGCCAATAACAAACCCTGCCTGCAGGCTAGCTCTTGTGCTTATTATTACACAGACGAGTGGTGAGGACATCAACATGCAATAAGAGTTAATGGAAATGTCTGGCAATAGGATTAAACACTATTCCATGGAGGGGAAGACATACAAGTGTGATATTTGTGTCATTAGGTAAAATCTCATTAAGGGCTGAGCGATAGACCACAATTATGCCAAGGTCAGGTGCACTGCAAGTTGAACTCATAGCACAGCTTTCAAGTTAGATACTGTTCAAAGGGTGCTATTAAAGTTACTTGGTGACTGAGTAAGTTTGGATGTCATTTAGTGAAATACTCTGTAGTCTAGAGCGAGGGTGTTTAAGGATATTGGGACAAGTAGTGTTGGGGGGGGGGGGGGTCTGCTCTGTCAGATATTGAAATTGATACAGTGGCGTTAAACTTGTTTACTAGCTAGGCAGAGCTTGAGCATAGATGGTATCATCTCCAAATAGAGATGATCATGTTGATTTGGTCAATTCCAATGCACAACTGCTTAGTTAGAGAAAGAAGTGGAACAAGAGTCTGGTTGGAAGAACTTGCCTTTGTAGTGTACATAATGTAGCTGGTGATTAAATCAGAGGTCATATCTGTGGCATCATTCCCTGAGAGTGAAGAGCTACAAATCACATCACACACCTCACTTCAGCACCATATCATAGGATCACACCCCCCCCCCAAAAAATCTCACCCTATTAAAATTGTTCAAAATGTTGTTTTTTTTGTTAAACAACGTCAAGTAGGCTATAGGTGTAGCAGGGCAGGGGTGGTAAACGTTTGGAGTCACAATATTACCCATTCTCTTAACACACAACCCCACTAACCCCTGGAAACTATGAGAGGAAACCAGAAGAGACATAGGTTCAAATCAAGTTAAGGAAGTCTACTTGGACAGAAGTGGAGGGAAAAAAAGATTGAGTTAGAAATTCTTACTGACCTACACAATATATCATGACCACATGAAGTCTAAAATGTCCACATATACAATAAGCATAAGCGAGGAAGAAAAAAATAAACCTCTTGAGAAGAAAATTCCCAGAATAGCTGAGGTTTAGGGCCAAAATATAATAAAATCAATATTCACCTCTTTCAATTAATAAATACATAACTCAGAATCCATAAAAAAATAACATTAAAATCACGTAACAAAACTTGAATAAATTAAGCAGGATATTATACAAGTTGTTTTTCAACCAAGTAAACAACTTACACTATAAAACATTCCTTATTGAGGCAGCACTCTGTTAGTCTCCCTTTGACCATCAGAGGGCAGCAAAATCATATCGATTCAATATAGAGGACTATGGCTTTCGTATGATCCATCAAAGCATTAAAATGTGAAATTCAAAGAGAGACTTATGATGAACTAATGCAGACAGGTTAAAATTTAATTGTTTTAGACCTGATGGGTTTTTACCTTCCCAAAAAACAGTGCAATGATAAATTAGGCAATCGTCTTTAAATAGATGAATGACACAATGTGGCAGGGAAGACTAACCAAGAGTGCTGCCTCTCAAAACGTCTCTCTCATCTACTCAACGTCATTATTGCTGGTGTGATTGAGATAAGGGGAGTTGGGAGCATGGAGGACGTACAAACATTAAGCACCATTTCGAAAAATTAGCTTAGCACTTCTTTTTTCTCAGGGACAAAAAGGACCCTGCTAGAGAGAGCCCAGACACGGAGCCAGGTGGGTCAATGCCAGTCTGTGGAAAGCCAGCCTGTCTATCCCAACTTCCATCTTGTCCTGGGTCTCATCCAGTTCATAGTGCTGCAGATATTCAAGGAAGGCAGCGCTGGGAGATGCAGATGGTGGGACATCAMGCAGCCTKCATTGGCTTATGYGYGTCATTAACATTGGCTKWAGAATTGTCTTCMATGTTGCGATGTACTGTAGAYCTCATTCCTACCTCATCCGGACATCTAACATTTCCCCATGGCACGTTAATGCCCACTGGAACTCTAAGTTTCCCTGAAGTTGAGTAATCAACATGCTTTTTCCCCCTTCTCCATTACGTTTTAGCGTGCTTGCAGTGAAGCTGTGCGCTTGATTGGTAGCTTGCGCATGTGAATCCAATACCCTGTGGTCCTAAGCATGCACAGTAAGCCTGTTCGTTTGTGTGTCTGACCACAAGTCTCTCAGATGGGCCCTTTCCCCAGGCAGTGATTTCTCCAGGACAAAAAGGTGTCGACTAAATGTACAGAATAATCTGGATGTGAGGACAGGGGTCTGTTACCCTCCTTTAGCTTTGCCTGTGGCCCTCAGAGCTCTATACAAAGACGCCATTGTGTCGGTTCATCTTCAGGATCTTCCCCAGTCTCTGCTTGGCCGTGGCCATTCCTTTCTTGGGCCGCTTGCCTGAAAAACAAAACCCAAACCCCACATGAATGGCTGACGTGCTGAATAAAGAGAGAGTTGTGTCACAGTACCATCCAATCCCTGAGAACATCAACTAATTACTAGACAAATGGAGAGAATAAAATATTTGGTTGTGTACCTTTCGTGGCCTGGTTGCTGACGGGAGGGGAGTTGGAGGCGTGTCTTTTGGAGGGGTGTAGAGGGGGAGACATTGAGGGATCACAGTACTGGTAGTTGTCGGCCTCTGGGCTGGCATTGTGGCTCAGGGCCCCAAGGGAGAGGGGCCCCTGATTGTCCCAGGCCTCGCTGCTGCTGTTTCCCTGGCTGTCCATGGGGCTCTTGTCCCCCGCCACACGACGCTGGTGCTGCTCTCGGCGCTCCGGCGAGCATCGGCTCTGGCTGGACCACCACGGCTCCTGGGAAGTGGCGACCTCGTCTGGCTTGGAGGGGCACAGCAGGCCAGCCATGGACAGCATGCCTTGAATGGCCTCCTCTGTGCTGGGTGAGGTAGGACGTTCTCTGCAGGGACACAGAGAAGAGACACACTCAGTCATTTACAGCCCACCGCCAGACTCCACAAAAGCAAACTGTGCTTATCTTTACCAGTCAAAAGGGAAGTTATGAATATAATCGTTGTATGCATAATTGGCACATGCTTGTTTCAAATCCAATTCCATCGTTATGAGATTACTAAACCGATGGCGTGAACTTCTAGACACTTCTACAAGAAATTATCCCTTAATAAATAACTCAATTGCTAAAATATTTTTGTGATTCCAATAACAGGAGCTGTGTTTTAGCTTGCTCACGCACAACAGGTCAGACCACCCACCTTTTGAGTTGTTTGTGTTTGTGCCGGAGGTTCAAGTCTGTCTGGTCTAGCTCTATGGTGTGCCCCGCGGCCCTCTGGGATGAGCCCCTCTCCTCATCTTCACTCTGGGAGCTTCCTGAATCTTCCTCAGAAGAGGTGTTTTGCTGCAGAGAGGGAGAGAGAAGAGAAACTGGTTGAGGGATGATACACAACAGACAGTGTTAAGTGCTATGTTCTCACTGACAAAACCACAGTGGGGGTAGACCATGTTAATATCAGGTACCTGTGTGTTGGAATCACTGTCCGAGTCCATGTCCGACACATCGGAGTGTCCTGAGGCTTCTTCCCTGAGTTCAGTCTTAACCCTCTCAATACCCCCTGGGACGGCAAACAGACATCATTAACCACAGATAATGGTAGGAACCATTCCCTCTCTGTGTCCAAGTCAACAGGTTACTAGACCTAGTCTGTGTCAACAACATGACCCTTTAGAAAGCATGGTGTGTCTGGGACAATGAGGGCAATAAACTGACAAAGTTGAGTCAGATTATAAATCATACAATGTACAATATATATATATATATCTCTCTATCTCTCCCTCTCGTGAACTGCTTCAGCATCATGACTTACCGAGGTGGCCTGGTTTCTCCTCCCCTCCCATAGTGCTGTGCTGCTGTTGCTGGTCTGACTCTGTCTTCATCTCCTCTCTGCTCTTCAGTTGGCCCACGGACGACCTCTCACTCTCCACCTTCACTGGGCTGCTAGCCGTGCTACTACCTGGTCTCCTCGCGTCTCGGATGATCCGTCCGTTGTGCAGCGTGAGACGCAGGTGTGTGTCTGGGTTCTCAGCGGCAGCGGCAGAGGCAGTGGACACCATGTTGAACTTCCCATGCACCGGGGGACAGAAGGTAGGGTCCTGTGGTAGAGACAGAGAGTTATAGGACTCATTTAACACAGGTGTCAGACTTTTCTATTGAATTGTATTACTCTCTATAGCATGGGAACAGTATTGCTTTCGGTAGGAGTAATGCACGGAAAATACTAAATGTGGTTTATTGATTGATCTAATGATTATTTCCAATAATAACAAGGCATTTAAATGTGACATATGCCAGAGAGCGTATGACATTCTAGTTTTGCGTTGTGGGAGTTTGACATGTTCCTCTCACCTCCTCCAGAGGGCCCACCTCYAGCCTCCTGAGCACCTCTCTGGTGTGCAGCTCCAGGATCTCCAGGTTAGAGGGAACCTTAGGGCCCTGCTCCTGCTGCTCCCGGAGCCTCCGGGCTGCCCGCCGCGCCTGACGGGCCGGGCACACCCTCTCCAGCGTGGAGCGCATGGCCAGACACTGGCCTCCACCGCTTCCCTGAGATTTCACTGGCTTGTTGGTGCCACCACTGCTGCCCTGGTCTTCCTGTTGGAACACACACAACATAACACCATTAGAGGGAGGGCTTTGAACACAACCTCAATATTTAAATCTAATCTACGTCTATAAACAAGGAAGTCGCAAGAGAAAGATTGCCAGTTACAAATAAGGTGCAACAAATCCATCACATCAGTGACAGATTAATTAGAAGCACTTCTCATACAGCCCCTCAGATTGAGTGCTCTTCCACCTACACAAAGGTGATGCTCCTCAGGCCCTTCCCCCTGTGACCCCAGACCTTACCTCCAGGTAGCGGATTTCCTTGGTCAGCTCTTTAATGAGACGGTTGGGCCTGATATGGTCCGGGACCTCGCTGGTGGGCTCCGTAACCTGCAGTGACAATGTTCCACACACACAATTAGGGTGGAGTTGAACAGAGAGGCTCTGTTTCCACCMCTGGCACAGTGTCATCAGATCCAGGGGAAACCCCTATGACCCCCACCCCCTTCCATCAGAGCTCAGCTGGGAGATAAACCAATCAGTCTAGATATTCATCAGCCAACAGAGTCAGGTGCAGTATAGAGAAGGTGAAGCCAGGACCTTCACCCACAGATACAATGGAAAAATAACACAAATGTTCCATTTCATTCTGTGCCCCTCACCTCTCTCTTCAGCCAGGTTTTCAGTGGACTGATTAAAGCTTTCACTCCCTCCACTAGGTAGGTCTGAGGCGGACAATTGTCTTCTCGCAACTCTGAGAAAGAGMASAAAGGCATTATATTTGTTATGATGCTTGTGAGAGAAAAAAAATTACTACAATATATTTATTGGGTTATGTGGATTTTACAGCTTCACTCACCTTTCAGGGTCTCCAGCAGGTTCTTGGCCACATACCAGCAGATAGCCTCAAAGTAGGGAAACTTGAAGAGGTCTGGAGTCTTCAGACGAYGCTCCATCTCGTAACACCTGAGCTGCATGYCAATGTTGAGGTTGTGGAGGAAGTTGCCTCCGAACGCCATGCAATCCTGAGAGGTGAGGACGGCATGGATCCATCCTGCAGAGGGCAGCACACACAAACACAGTCAATGTTTGACTCACTGACTGTGGTAATACAAGGACACTGGCCAGGTGTTGTATTTGTCAAATCAGCAGCCAAGCATTGATCATCATGTCACCAGAATAAGACCCTTGATATTCATTGGAAAAAAGCATCAAGTTCATCACCWTGCACTTTCACCTCCCTGAGTAAGTTCATCATAAMTTATTTAATCTGTAGCCTAATAAACTGCATGCTTTCATGAGAGTAGTGGGAGGACCACACACCATATCATCGCGTGACTCCAAGTTTACTTCCATATGATGGTTATTATATCAATATTTGCGCATAAAAAGGCAGTTCTATAACATTATTCATTTTATCGACACAAAAAGATCCCACCTTGTCCAGCGTATTTTGTTTTGACAATTGGAAAGTTTAGACAAATGTTTCCAACATTCCCTCTCTGACATCTACTTTACTAGCATAAAACAGTTGGATGTAAACCTGGTATGTGACACACAAACACCAACCTGAATAAAACTGACACACACACTGTTCGCACACAAACTGACCTGATAACACAAACATACAGGGTCATATCAGGCCTGCCTGACCTGGTAAAGATAAAGCAGTGCTCTTTATACCTCCGGAGATAACAGAAAGCAGAGACGGCGGTGACGCAGCACTGATACTGCAGGCACTGATGCGGTTACGGGGTTACCGCGGTTGAGCGGCCAAGTATGTTGTGCTCTACCCCCTCCCCAAATCTCTATCCCACCTCTCCACACCCCCTTAACCCCCTGGAGAAAACACAGCTGGCAGTCCAGGCAGTCCTTAACCTTTACTGAAGGTATACAACTTTGGGAGCATTTTAAAACATGTGGGTTTTCTTCTTGTTCCTATGGGAGTATTGACACAGAAATGTATGGATACCCTGAACTTGTGAAGTCTGTTGAGTTGCACACTATTGCTGTTCTGAACCAATTACATACCCTGTATAGTTTTACATCATCCTCAGGTGATCTCCAGACAAAAAAACATGGAATCCTGTGTTCTACAAATGAAATACGACCCCCCCATTAGGTAAGCTTATGGAAGGATCCTTGTGGTGATAACGGAGACGGTGAGATGGGGATAAATCACTAAAGGACATGAGTGAAACCACTCTAAAAGCCATCTGTAGTTAATGAGAACAAGGAGCGTGTGTTAACCATGAGGTTCTGCTTACTGCRGTCGCCCYTTCATGGCTCTCKAGACGCRTTACGTCATCAAGACATGGGGTRGAATGTGAGAGGTGAATTACAAGTCACATGCTATAGCAGAGGCTTRGCTGAGGATAAAGTAGGCCCAAGAGCTTCTAATATGGTCGCTTTCACGACATTACTGGTGCTGTTGTTCCATTAGGGAACTTCCTATTGTGTTACGACAATATAGACGGGTGTGTCTAATGTCTAGGCTGTTGCTGAGCAAAGATTGCTTTTCCAAATTCACTTGGCAATGACATGTCATCAGTGTTTTAAAAAAGGGAGTCATTTTCCAGGCAGGCACCCTGGGAAACTAGACTGTTTTGTTTGTCTACTTTGAGGATATCAACAGGTTTCTCTAGGGAGGGGCAGACAAGACTACCAGATAGTCTATTTATACATCACCAAAAGCAGGCGTGTGAGAGAGGTATTTAAGGACACAGTGGAAAAGGTATTTTAGGGACACAGTCTAATTCCAGAGGGGTTTCTGTGTCACACGCTCACAGGGCCAGTCTACATCGTCAGTGGTAACCTCTCTTCATCTACACTATGGTTCCATTAACACAAGCCTAATGTAAGCTGTTTAGCTCTTCAGGAAAACTAAATACATGGCCTGTTACAAGAGAAGGCAAATAAAGACCAAATGCTTGCGCTCACACACACACACTCCCCAGTGGAGGCTGCTAAGGGGAGGACTGCTAATAATAATGGCTGGAATGGAGCAAATAGGATGGTATCAAACACATGGTTTCCATGTATTTGATACCATGCCACCTATTCCGTCCTCTCCAATTAAGGTACCACCTTCCTCCTGTGACACACACACCTGTGGGGATGAGCAGCGTGGTTCCTTGCTGCACAACACACTTGTAGCATTTGTCCACCTTGTCCCCGAAGAACACCTCACTCTGGTTGGGAGAGGAGCTCCACGCCTCGTATAGTGCAAGGTTGGCCTGGGTCGGCTTGATCATGTAGAATATCTTCTCACCCTGGAAACACAAAGAGAGTAGAGAGAGTTAACGAGAGTTCATAAAAAATAAAGCATTTTAACCCAAGAGGCATCACAATGTGACTATAAAATTAGGAGCACTGAGATGCCTGCAAAATATGTTTCATTTCAGAGACACACAGATGTGTTTTACTTTCACACCAGGGGATTTTTTTCTTCCATTTAAGGTGCATTTCCCAGCCCTCTTTTTCACAAGCTGAGCTGCACATTGCTTCTATAGCTAAGGAGAGTGCTTGCCTGCCAGCCTGGTGATGTCACCATGAACACAAMGCATAGTTTGTGATTAGCAGCGGTTGGTTACTTTGTTGCCRTTGRAGGGATAATTTATTACCACGGCGGGGACAGAATTCCCCCTGGAGCTTGCCAACGACGAAATGTACTGCYGAGGTGAACTTCTGCCAGGGTACCAATCAGCCTAGATTGCTCTAAATAGMCCYCCCATGTACAAACATACTTGATTAAATGTCAGCGCGCATTACAAGTGGTGAGGGGAATGCCAAAGAGCGAGCCAGGCCATCGATTTATCACCAAATGTTGTGGACAGAGCTGATTTCATTGACTTGCCAAACTGCACTTTGCGCACTGCTAGGATTTGATAGCCTAGTGTACATGTAGGACATGTAACTAACACCCACTCACCCAGAGAACGTGGTACCACACAGAGGTGCCCCCGAAGTCTATGTGGAAGTCAGTGTAGCTGTTCTTGACCCCCATGAGGCAGTACTTCTGGACAAAGGGCTTGGGGAAGAAGGAGTCATCTGGCCAGTAGTTCTCCACCCAGGACATGTTCTGAGCTACGTCAGGTACCACCACCTGATCTGCCATCCTGGGGGGGAGAGAGTGAGYGGTAAGAGAGRTATGGCTACTTAAGAGGATCAAATCACAGTAAAAGTGCTGAAATGTACTAAATAATGATATCATTGATAATAAGTAGTTTGATCACTTTTGTCTTGAGCTGTACATAATGTATTGTTGAATGTTTGTGTTCATTCTTGTTTGTTCTTTTGTGTTGTGTGTGTTTTTGTAGCAAAATGAATCATGAAGAACTTGACAGCAGTCTRGATGCTCTTGGTTTCTGTTTGCATGTCTTGTAAATAGTATCCATTTCAAAATGTATCCATTTGRATGGAGAGAGAGTCTGCAATGGATTATTAGAAGTAGGACCAAATTACAGCTTACTTGGTGTCAGAGAACTCCAGGCTGATAACGTTGAGCACCTTGGGCCGATGAGGCTTGTAGTAATACTTGATAAACTCYTTCAGCTTCATCTTGCTGTCTGCTTGCCTGGCCACGTCGATGACGTCAATGACTTTGTCACCGCCTGTGGACGACAAGAGAATGATGACCAAGCCGTCATATAGTGGAGCAGACAGCAAAACGTGGTATCAGTCTGCCCATGGAATCATCATCATTTTGTGTCTACAGTCTAACAGTTGCACCATTCAGTCAGATATAATACATCTGGTTAAGAGAAAGGACCATCCCTACTGAAGTGACAGACACCAGGGATAACTATTTTTAATGGGAGTCAGTGGGCGAGGGGATCTGAACTCTGAAGCTCTCTGGCATTTCCATGTCTCTGTACAACTCCTWAGGGAGAGACTGGCACAGCCAATACACCATAGGAGTGGATGGAGTGGGGGCGGGGGCCAGACAATCTGTCCAGTCCATATGAGTCCCAGAGGTGGAGACTGGGGAAGGGGCCACTGTCATTAATGGGTGTGTGAGGGTAAAAACCCACCAGCACTCACACAGCTGGGAGGCAGTGAATCAAACGACACAGTGATGGCCGGAGAGAGAGAGGGCTGGAAACGGGGGCCTGTCGGCAGTGTGGGGACAGGACAGCTGGTGCTTGCGTGATCCTCCCACCACCAACCCACACCCCCCTAATGTTCCCCAACCCCCTACACACCACACACACACGGCGGGTCCAGCTGGCCAGCGTCTGATGACAGTGAACAGCTGGAGTTAGGGTAGCTAGCCAAACAGAGAGAGCAGAACAGAGTGTTCAGTCACTACCAGCCAACAAGCCCAAAACAGACCATAGTAAATACTCCACACTACACCTTTATAGTGGCTGGTTGCACATGGTCAAACTATTCCTGTGTTTTAAGCAATGCACCGACACCTGGCATTCACTCTAGCTAGACCCTGTAGGGTTCTTCCAGACACCATCCTTTCACATGATATTTAGACTGAAAACTTCACCTACCCTCAATGAGGAGGAGCAACATTAAAGTACTGGGAGGTGACAAATTCCAGGAGGTTTATCCTAAGCTGGCCGACCATAGTCTAGGCTTGGGTAACCCCAGGAGACAGCAGGTTCCAGGCCTGTCCCCCATTGTGTCCAAACTGTAAGGAGGTAGGTAACACGATCCTGCTTGTGTTCTGTCTCCACCCAGTCACAACACCTGTGCTGCTTCCCACCAGAGCAGCTTAATGCTCAACGAAGCATCACAGAGGGTGGAATATGAACTTCCATGATAAAAACACAAGTGGGTTTGGGTTGCGTTGCGCGTCCAGTCGGTCCAGATAGCTGTGGGTTAGTAACGGGCTTGTAATAGGAGCCTTGTGGTACCAGGCCTTTCTATTCTATAGARAGCAGCGGTGGTCGTGTTGGGGGCTGAGGAAGACCTGCCCTCCCCTCCTGTAGGGCTTATTCAGCCATTGGGAGATGATTGATAAAGGGGGTAAATACCCTCTGAACCTGGCAACACTCTGAACCTGGCAACCTGTTTGTTTGACGGACAGATGGCGTCCGCTCAACGGTAGGCGCTCATTAACTGACAGAGAATGCRTTCATTAGCTTTAAATTATTTTCTATTTCAAAACAATAGGTGTAGGTAACATATGTCCTATCAAATAGGCATCCTGTGCAGTAGACAGGCAGTGAATGGGTTGGTGATCAGTCTTAGTTGTGCTACATGCTAAATGTCTGCACTACTAGCCCATTTATGTACTTAGACTCTGGGGATGTTTGCAAATAGACAGAAAATCTAGCCCAGGGTGCTTGAGCATGCCCCCCCAACACACACAAACAGTACACACACAGTATACACTCTATGTCCTTACCGACAACTTGCTCCACATCTTTGACAGAGAAGGATGGTTGAGGCAGCCTGAGTCCCAGTCCCTCCATGTTGGACACAGCGATGGGGTACAGCCAGCCGTGACTTTCCAGGTGCCTCTGGGTCACCTGCTCCCCAGGCATCCACTGCAGGATCTCATCCCCACTGCAACACACACACACCGACAGAGAGACAATGGATAATGGCTAATTCCTGTTAATATGTTCAACTCTATGTAAATACCCAATGAGAGAAATTAAGAACATAATAAATGTTTAGCATTGTGACTAAAACAAAGATCACAGTCTTGTTCATAGCAACACGACTGCTGAGGAAATGTGCGTTTGCTGTGCAGGTGTGAGAGTGGGTCTAGCTTGGCATCAGAGTCCTCGGTGGTAAGTGTTCTGGGCTCCTACCTGGCAAAGGTCCTGTTCTGGAGCTCCTTGACAAACACAGAGGTGCCAGCCTGCACTGGCTTGGTGCCATCGTCCTGCTCGGTGTAGTCATGCCTGTGCCAGTTGTTGCGCTTTTTCACTGCAAGAGGAGAGACGCAGAACATCAGACTCACAGAACGCCAAAGCCTTCACTGGCCATGAAAACGATCACTATAGCCAGTGACAGACCTGAGACAAATTATTACTGTATTCAATTTTCTTCCCTTAAACCAACAGAACCTTGTGAATTATGGATAATAGTCATTAGTCTTGATAATATATTTTCCCCGTTCATCCTCTAGCAGAGGCCAAGGTGAGGGCTAGGACCAATTTAAGTCAAAGGATTACAGCCCCATTCAATTAGCCTGTTAATGTCTGGCCCCGGGCTCTCAGGGGTCAGGCTCCTCTAAATCAGACTGGAGACTATGCTGCTCTCCTGGGGACAGTCCATCAGCCACGGAGGGGGAGGGATGGAGAAAGGGAGGGAGAGTGAACAGGCACGGGGGACGGAACAAATAGAGAGAGAGGGAGAGATGGTAGTAAAACAGATAGGAGAGAAAAGAGATGGAGAGAGACCGACTGAGGAAGAGAAGACAGAGAAAAGACAGGACGGACAGACAAAGAGACACACAAAAACAGACTGGAATACTGACTCAAGGAGGGTCCGTGTTGGGGTTCACAGTTAGGACAGTGGTAAACGTCAATGTCCACCGCATGGTGCTCCTCCACCTGGACACAGCTGTGGGGAGACAGGAGACATCACTGTAAGTATATACACAACTGTTAAAGAAACAGACAGGACCATGATAGCCTGGTCCCAATATATGGCGTCACATTGACCATAGCGGTTGGCAAGTCAGTACAAACAAATCTGGGACCAGGCTAKCGCCATGGTGTTTCCAATAAATAAACTAATGGGACAGGAGACTGTTCTCTCCAGGATCATAACACCAGAGAAGCTGTTGTGGAAACAGGCTCTCTCTCACTGATATCCCCATCCATGGTTCCAGGGCCCATGCTCTGGACAGCTTGAGGGATTGAGAGGGTTTTGTACACAAAGGAGTCAGTCCACTGCATGAAATCATTTACTTTGTCTGGGGGGGGGGGGGGGGACGACGACGACGACGACTCCTACTTACATGATTTAAAGCCTTTGGGAAAAGGGGTCACATACAAGTTTCTCTCACTGGGTCATCCTTTGGGCCAGACTTGAGACTTACGAGAGACAGAAAAGATATCATGGTTTTTCTAAACTGACAGCCTGTTCTGACAGTCTGTGTGGCTGTGGATAGTGATGTATAGAGGAGCAGGGAGAGGTTGAGGTAAACACAGAGCCAGAACACTACAGAGTGGTGATGTATAGGAGGTGCAGGGAGAGGTTGAGGTAAACACAGAGCCAGAAACACTACAGAGTGGTGAGTATAGGAGGAGCAGGGAGAGGTTGAGGTAAAACCAGAGCCAGAAACACTACAGGATGGTGATGTATAGGAGGTGCAGGGAGAGGTTGAGGTAAACACAGAGCCAGAAACACTACAGAGTGGTGATGTATAGGAGGTGCAGGAGAGGTTGAGGTAAACACAGAGCCAGAAACACTACAGAGTGGTGATGTATAGGAGGTGCAGGAGGTTGAGGTAAACACAGAGCCAGAAACACTACAGAGTGGTGATGTATAGGAGGAGCAGGGAGAGGTTGAGGTAAACACAGAGCCAGAAACACTACAGATGGTGATGTATAGGAGGAGCAGGAGAGGTTGAGTAAACACAGAGCCAGAAACACTACAGAGTGGTGATGTATAGGAGGAGCAGAGAGAGGTTGAGGTAAACACAGATCAAAACACTACAGAGTCGGGGGGATATAGAGGAGCAGGGAGAGGTTGAGGTAAACACAGAGCCAGAAACACTACAGAGTGGTGATGTATAGGAGGAGCAGGGAGAGGTTGAGGTAAACACAGATCCAGACTAGAGTAGTGTATGTGGAAGATGACCTTTTGGTCTCAATTTTTTTTTAAAGGAGGTACGAAAAGTCAAGCAACCTTGAAGTTGGGAGGCGATCGGTTTCATTTGTCTGGAGGACAGGGGTGTTAGGGCAAGGAATTAGTTAGTTAGGGCAAGGAGTTTTTCCCTAGGTCCTAACAATAACCTCTAGACCACTCTGGGCCAGACCTTTACTATTGGCTATTTACAGACTGGGAATCACAACCATGCGTTTGTCTCAGTATCCCACAGAACTGCGACAGTGTCGACGTCACTCAAACCCCTACACCACCAAACCCCCGACAGCCAGACCACAGGCAACAACACACACAATCCTCTGGTGCATACCAATGCTTTGTTCCATAAGCGAACACTGAAAAACACACAGAATCCTGTGAATAGGCTTTGAGTGTTGCCATTATGCGGGGACGCCCACCGATGCATGGAGAAGGGGAGAAAAATGGCAGGCAACATTTTTCTGTCACTGGGGTATGGGAGGAATCTAAGACAGCACTTTCAAGAGCTTCTTCTCAAGTAAACAATAAGATAGCCGATTTAAGCTAAACTTTAGTTTCAGCTGACAAGAGCATAGAGACAAATGTGGACTAATATCTTTTGCTACTCTGACATGGAAGATTATGTAGCAGAAAAGACAAAGTGGCTATTTCTGACAATCTGTTTAATTGTGAAAATACAAACAAACGGCGTTTCCCCTAGTAGCTAGTTTAAGAGGCTTGAAAGTTCATGAAGATGGCAACAACTTAGCGAATCTCAAGCAATTCCGCCTTCTTCCCGCTCTGCAGTCTTCCTCTCATTCAAATCTCCCTGCTCTGTGACTGGTCTTCAGTGGGTAAATTTAAATGAGTTTGGAGGTCTTGCTCTCTGAAGTTGGGAGTGACAAAAGTGGAATTCCTTTCAGTGTGAAAACAGAAAACACTGGGGGACTTGCTTAGGGCGGTAAATGACAGCCATTAAAGTTCCAGCTCCCTCCCTCAGGGTCCTGGAGTTAGCCTGGAGGCTAGGAGCTGTGTGAAGATGTAGTAAAGGTTTCCTGCTTAGGAGTGGAAACAGTTCTCACCAGCCACTATCAGCGTTGATCAGAGTGGAAATTGCAGGAAATTGTAAAGGGAAACAAAGTCCAGCAGGAAGCGGCGTCACACCTGAACTTTCTCTGGTGGTGCATTGCTGCTGGTTAAGTCTCCTTAGCAATGGTGTTGTGGTTCAGCAGCTCACACTAACTGCAGAGCCAGCCTGAAGCCGTAACAGGTTGGGACTGGGAGTAATAACACAGGTAAGCAAGAGAACCTTGCCTGATTTTAGGTAGGAATAAGACTTTTAAAAAATGTATTATACATTTTTTGGGGTACTTTTTACCCCTTTTTCTCCCTAATTTCGTGGTATCAAATTGGTAGTTACAGTCTCGTCCCATCGCTGCAACTCCCGTACGGACTCGGGAGATGTGGGAGATGTGAAGGTCAAGAGCCAAACACAACCCCGCCAAGCCGCACTGCTTCTAGACACACTGCTCGCTTAACCCGGAAGCCAGCCGCATCAATGTGTCGGAGGAAACACCGTCCAACTAGCGACAGTGTCAGCGTGCATCTTCCCAGCCCGCCACAGGAGTCGCTAGAGCGCGATTGTACAAGGACTAGCTGGCCGGCCAAACCCTCCTCTAACAATTGTGCGCCGTTTCATGGGTCCCACGGTACGGGGCCGGCTGCGACCCAGCCCAGGATTGAACCCGGATCTAGCACTGCAATGCAGTGTCTTAGACCGCTGCAACACTCGGTAGGCCGCTAAGAGTTTTTCCTGGTCAAGTAAAGTCATCGGAAAAAAGTCAGTGCCCCATTTATAGAAGATCCAATGCTATAAACACCTTCAGTGTCCTAACCCTACAGAGTGACCTCAACAGTACACCTCCACTCACTTCCTACGTCAGCAGCCAAGACAGAGTACAATGCAGCAGTGGGCTGGAATCTGGTCTCCTGAGTTTGCTCAGTGGCCTTGCTGGGGAGACTAGAATGAGTCACAGTGCCAATTATGTCACCCCGGGCCTGACATTAATTCTCCTGCCTCTGTCGGGGTAGGACATGCTAGAGCGAGCGCGACAGAGTGAGCGTGTGGCTGTGGGATTGAGCCGAGCCAAGCTGACCTCCTACACGTCCTCCTCTGCCTGGTCATCTTGTGTTACACCAGCGCAGCGCGGGCCGGCACGGGGGGAAGCAGGGCACTGTGCCACCAGACTGATGCTGTTTCTTCCCTTGCGCAATCATGACGGGTTGGGTGAGTCACTTGGAAACTGGAGGGCTGGGGAGTGTTGATGATGATGATGCAACTTGTGAAGTTACTTATCCTTGACTCCTCAAACTCAAATCAATCTCACTCTTTAAAAACTACTGAGGCTGCCCCATCGAAGACAACAAAACTATAAATCTGGCTTAATTTAAGAGCTGTGTGGAAGACAAAACTTTGGTATTTAGTGTATAGTAATAAATCAAGTGACATCGGGAAATAAAGCCCAATATGGGTCTGTGTGTGTCTGTCACTGTCTCACCACTCTCCCAGAAACAATGCCAGCCCCCTGCCAATGGTGGGCAGATACCAGCCTCACAGCATGAGGTCAAACCATAGAGATAGATTGAGGACTCATCTTTTTATCTGTGCCATTAAAGCATCTGTAACAGCGTGGGCAGAACCAGATGCTATTTTGTTCTTCATTGGCTGATTGCTCCCCAACTCATAGGAATCCACACCCAGTTGACTACTTTAAAATGGAGGAAGCCCTCAATGGCAAAGTCCATGCTAAAATGGGTTATATCCATGATGAGTTCTCCATCCATCTCTATGAGTCAAACATCCTGTCCTGAATCAGGAGAGCTGTCAACTCTCCTACCGCCATCAGCTCCTCTAACTCTACATCCTCTGTTGTGGAGCTGCCTGCCTTCCTGTGTGACTGGGGTTATTCATTAGTCTATGTACTGTGAGGGGTTCATTGTGTCTCAATGATCAGCCAAGACACACAAAGGGTTGTAGGCGGGCTCAGCCATTGCTTTAAGCACTTAATAACCCCCCTGCATAGGACTCCGACACGCCTACATTAGAGAACTGGCAGATAGCTAATGGGGGAGAGGGTGGGAGATGGGGAGGGGTGAGGGCAGTTAAACACACCTGCTTGGGTTCATTTAGACCCAAAGGGCACCTGACTCCTGCCTTTCCAAAGACTAGGATCCATGTGGGCATWAAAAAAAAATCAGACCATTTGAACCCTCACTGAGAAAAGGAAAGGATACCCATCATATCAATGGGGTACAATGCACTGATGAAGGGCCTTCGTAAAYAACAACCTCTCTCCACCATTAACCCACATCACTAAGCTTCTACAGACAGCTTAGGGTAGAAGGACTTCTCTGTAGGCAGCTGGAAAACAAAAGAGGATTTCTGCTTTGTTGTTTATGGGACATTGTAGTCCCCCGGGGAAGGAGTGGAACAACTTCATTGTTTATGGTGCAGGTTGCATTGCCTTGAGGTTCTCATGTTGAACAGAGTAGTTTCTTCTAAGGCGGTSGGGGACTGGGTTTGTGTCTTCTCACACATGCTCTCAACATAGGCCTATGTCTTTTAGTGAGCCTCATACACGTAGGCCATACACCTAGGCCATGCACAGACTCTGCCTCTCCCACTAGATCTGTCAACACATGATTACACTGCCTGACAAACTGGATTGGTCCTTAGTGCAGCAGGGCTTACTCTTCTAATATTCAAGCATTATACAGTTGAAGTCGGAAGTTTACATACACCTTAGCCAAATACATTTAAACTCAGTTTTTCACAATTCCTGACATTTAATCCTAGTAAAAATTCCCTGTCTTAGGTCAGTTAGGATCACCGCTTTATTTTAAGAATGTGAAATGTCAGAAAAATAGTAGAGAGAATGATTTATTTCAGCTTTTATTTATTTTATCACATTCCCAGTGGGTTAGAAGTTTACATACACTCAATTAGTATTTGGTAGCATTGCTTGTTTAACTTGGGTCAAACGTTTCGGGTAGCCTTCCACAAGCTTCCCACAATAAGGTGGGTGAATTTTGGCCCATTCCTCCTGACAGAGTTGGTGTAACTGAGTCAGGTTTGTAGGCCKCCTTGCTCGCACACGCATTTTCAGTTCTGCCCACACATTTTCTACRGGATTGAGGTCAGGCTTTGTGATTTCACTTACTTGTATGTAAGTGAAATAATCTGTCTGTAAACAATTGTTGGAAAAATTACTTGTGTCATGCACAATGTAGATGTCCTAACCGACTTGCCAAAACTATAGTTTGTTAACAGGAAATTTGTGGAGTGGTTGTAAAAACAAGTTTTAAATGACTCCAACCTAAGTGTATGTAAACTTCTGACTTCAACTGTATGTAGGCAAAGTAGGTGTCAATCAGGCGGTGAWGCAACTTGCCATGCTACTTTTCAGGGGTTTCTGTCAGAGTGATAAAAGGAATGCACTCAGCTAAGTGTAATCCTTAGTAAAATCCTACTTTCAACTCATCCTTGTAATTCCAAGAGAGCAAAACATTGGTCCATTCTCCCCATTTCCCATCAGCTGCAGAACCAGTCTGAAGCCAAGTTCGCCTTTGCTTCATCATCATCATTAGCGGACCACCTAATATACTGTGACTCTAAACGACTGGAAATCAATACATGATGCTGTTGACCTCCTAATCAGCATTGATCAATCTGAGAGTAATGTCATTGGCATACCCCAGAGACAAAGACCCCACAGAGTGCCACTAATGAATGTAAACATGACACTAACCATCCTCTGAGGTCTGAGTCACACACACTAAAAACACAAGCTCTCCCACAAATTCAAATTCTCTCACAACATTGAGGAAGACAGGGGGAGAGCATCCATCTCTCTTCAGTCTTTTCCCCTGGCTGAGAGTGTAGGACATAATGATGGATGGTACATTGAAGTTGCCTCTGTGGAGCTACCATCAATCATTCCCCTGTGTCCCATCCAGTCTCTGTCTCACCACTACCACACACTCTACCAGAACCAGACATGAACTGGGAGTCACACCCACGCAGCCTGGAGAGAGATGCAGGTCTGTGGGCTGCAACGTGAGC
The DNA here is from genome assembly GCF_002910315.2 of Salvelinus sp. IW2-2015. Lineage (NCBI taxonomy): Eukaryota > Metazoa > Chordata > Actinopteri > Salmoniformes > Salmonidae > Salvelinus > Salvelinus sp. IW2-2015. Next base: position 42,950 of record NW_019944215.1, on the reverse strand, counting down.
CACTGACGCCATACGGGGTTTGTTGTCGGTCATAATGCAATGTTTCAGCAGAGTGCCATCTCCATAGTCTCAGCAGAAGCATCCGCAGCACAGGCCTGCTCAGTGGATGTGAGGCTCTTTCACTGCACAGGCCCTATGCACATGCCTGTAGTGTAGTGTGTTAGGCCATTAGGAAACTAGCAGGGCACTATTTCTGTCTTCTGCCCCCTACCTGGTCCATAGTCTACACCTTATAAACAACACAGAGCACTCTGGTTGGCTCTTCTGCCTAGTTCCGTTTGGGAGCCGTAAGCCATACGTCAAATGGGGAAGCTCCAAAGTTTGTTCCTCTTCTTTTGGCACATGACACAGACTGAGTCTTCCCTGGCTCAGGCATCCCATCATTCTGGGCGTTGCGTTCTTGGCAGTCTACAGAGTGTAGTTGCGCAATAGCTTTGTAATATCCACACAAGCCAAACTGTTATTGTATTCATATTAGTTGTCTTTAATTTTCTCTTCAATACTCCTTTCTTCCACTAGGGGTATACAACATGTGCCTATTTTCGGTGAAAGGGGGGATTTAAATACCCAACCTCGAGCTGTCAATCAAAAGCTCAACAACAATCATATTTTCTCATCTTAGGTTTTTGGCCACTAAATAGATAGGGATAAAAATAAACGAGTTCAAATGAGGACAATCACTCAAATTGTAGGATTTGTGTAATTTACCCCTAAAAATGTTGATCGTGCAATAGGTCACTTGGCTAGTGAAGTGATGCCACCAAGAATKTGCCAGAGATTGATGTTCCATTTCAATCGAATTCACAAAAGCGCGTGGCCTAAATTCTCAACTAGGAAAGTCCAGGGTCAGGTCAGGCTGTCACATGCACCAACATAGTCTGATTAATCAGGATGTAATACACAATTATTGTATATTAGAGGCTGATTTAATCAGACTAGCATTAACCCAACTCTATAGTAAAGGATGACAAGCTGGATTAAAATCAGAACCCACGCCTTTAATCGATAACCAGGCAACTTTGTTCTTAACTCAATTGGATAGGCTAAGCCTACAGGCTTCTTTCAACAGACCAAATGTTTGAAGGGCTGGCTTTGATCACTGAGATTGACAACTCGTCACACACAAGCTTAGCTGGCTAGCTAACGGTAGCAAACTAGTAACGTTAGGCTAATTTCTTTTGACAAACTGCTTTCGGCTAAGATAACATTTAAACCTCCAACACACACTATTAATATCCCAATAAGTTGAGTAAAATACTAACTCCCAATATGAATAATAGAAATAAAAACACACTGGCTCGGTTTACTATTTTGTAAAGTTTAGCTAGCTCGAGGTGCCAATASTGTGAGAGACCCGTGAAGACCCGGTTACACACAAATAGCAGTCACAACCGCATGACAATCCTCGYTTACTCCCAAGCACCTGCTGTTAGTTTAGTCGGTGAAATCGATTGCATGTGTCAAGGAAGGTGTAATCTCCATACCTGCCATGAAACCAGTCGTTACAGAGATCGCACTCGATCATAAACCGGCTCACATCATAGGACTGCCGGCAGACACAGTACAGCGGGGCCGCCGCCATCTTCCTATCCTACTGTCCCCAAACAACGCAGGAATAAAGTGGGGCGGAGATTTGGTTGGGTACGCGGAAAGAGTCGAGGGGAAACCCGATCATATGCGAAAGAAAGCATGGCAAAGCCATTGGGGCAAGCCTATCTCTGACGTCAATTTCCAAATAATTTATTTCCATCTGGTTACTCAGTGTAATAGCAAATACCTATACTTATAACATTGTGAATGATGTAAATAGTTGTTTTTTGTTTAACTCGACAGTGATCGTTGACCTATAAACAACACTGATATGATGCAAACTGACACAACTTGGTCAAAGTGCCCAAGGCTGCACTCAGCAGGAAAAGCACTGCCATTGGTTTGGACTCATATGGGCTGGTTCAGAATACAGGAAGCGTGAGGAACACAACAAAATGCTCTCCCTGCCTGGTATTTCTCACTGAGCGTGTGTGACGTGCTCTACGTGCTTTGTGGGTAGGGAATAGCAATAGGACTGCCGACCCGTTTGATCTGTGTGAGCTGACAGTGCCCATCCCCCCATAAACCCATCTGTGCAGCTCTGCATAATCAAGTAGGCTTAATGCATGCAAGGCATGCGGCACTGTGACTGCACCTATGGAAACATGCAGTTATTTGCTGACTTTGGCATGTGCCTGATACTGTATTTATACTAGAGAACCATTTATGAAGCCCTCCTAAGGAGAGACAATGATGCTATTTAGCAGTTGATATTTCATAAACATGCCAATAATTGTTGGATTTTAACATGTGTAAGTGTAACTGAGGTTGAATGTTTAAATAGCCTCAACTTGATTTGAGGGTGTTGCAGGGTGTTAAGGTCAAAGCCCATCAGTCATGATGGTGTGTATATGGCCTGTGGCATTCCCTGAGGTTTCATGACAGCTCCCTGTGGGGAGCCACTCTGCTTTAATGAGCTGTTGTTACCATAGTCGGCGTGTCTGAATAAGCATCAGCCAGGCAGGATACTTCGCCTGCATTGGTCTGTTTGAGCAGATATTTTCTACTTGCGCCAATTTGAGCTAACCCTAGCCCTAATTCTCATATCCTACTGATGTGAGCTGTGCACGAGCCCAACAATGCCTCTTAATTAATTATAAAGTCTAAACAGCTGGGATTACTTCAGTTAAAGAAGCAGTGTGTGTGCCAACATGCAGTCAGAGCAGGCCAATTATAAGGGATGAAAATATGTTCAAATAGAAAACGGAATTGCAATGTATACTTAATGTGTATGTTTAAAGTCAAAGGTATGTTGTAAAAACATTATCACACTAATTTATTGTGCAACAGCAAAATACTAGGCATGATATAGCTAGGTCTAAAATAGTGAAGCTAATACAAATAGTTATCATCCTGTAAACATAAAATAGTTTTGAACTTGATAAACTGATGCAAAATTTGGACTAATGTCCTACATTTTAGGGAACAAGCTTTGAAAGAAGACAAAGAATGCGGCGTGAGAATATTTTCACGGCCTTGAGCGCCATCTGGTGTACAATGCGTAAAATGACAACACATTTAGAGCCATTCGCGAGCTCGTCGACAGGTGGCGGTATTGGAAAAAGACCATTGACAGTTCATATCGGCTAGTGGGTGGTCGTGTTGCTAAGACAAGACAGGACCCCGTAAAGAACGCTAGCAGCTAACAAACGTATTTTTTCATTAGTTATAATGTTATGAATTGATATCTACTTTACAATCAATTTACTGGGGTATAGACGCATGAAACCGAGGTAAGAAGAGACAATGATGAATGAATGGTTCTCACACAGCCATGAGCATCTTTGCTAACTTGTTGTTGGTGATGCTGGTGTTGTTATGTGGCTCTATGATATTCACTATCACTAGCCATTGAAGGAAACACTATATAGGCTATTGACGTTGGTGGGCTATTTCAGTTGTTTTGCATAGATAACGTTATTGGCGGTAGTGCTGAGCGATTAATGTTTTTTGAGGTCGGTTCGATTTCGGTTCATTATAAAAAAAATAATCACGGTTTTCGATTTCGACTTTGGGTTAAATGCAGTAATAACACAGAATAAAACAATTAATACATGTACTATGATGGTGGTAGACTGCCCATTACTGCTATCACTTATTAACCATCATATTCACATTCATTTATTTCCGTTGTTTATATTAGTTTTTTTAATTTGATGACTTTATTATTTCATTCCAAGTCATCATCTCATCTCTATAGAGCTGCTGCCTATGCTGTCTGACAAAATCACTATTTTAGTAGTTCTTCAAAGTAAATAAGGCATACTTTTATGACTAGCCAACTATCAATCACTTTGATCATGTATTTTCAGCTAGAGATACCTGGCCAAGCAACAGCTGCTCTCAATAGAGGTGTCATAATACCCATAAAACCTAGCCATCAAAAGTCACCTTGTCCTAGAGAGATTTACACGGTTAACAAAACGTCCTGCCAGGGTAAGCCTACAGGAAACACAGACCTTATTTTAAGTGTTTCTAAAGTCCCCTATGGGGAAAATGAATGCTGGAAAAATGATTGGAACCATTTCCTTGTTTGACCACTAGGTTTTATGACTCACACTGTGGTACTCTATACCCATCCCCTCATGGTCATGCATTCTTGTATCTTCCTTAGCAGGTGTAAAAAAATAAACTGACCTGACAGGTAGATGCGAAATGGATTATGGTCATTGTAGTTAATTACCATGTTTTATGGGCTAAACAATGTAGAATAGTGGCCTGTTGGAAACTACAACACCCTATTACATTGCACAGTTCAGGCTGGATCTCATTTCTCTTTCGAGAAACTGTGCAATGTGCACATTGAACTCACAGAAAAACATTTATAATTAGTTGTTTAAAAACTGAAAAAGCCTACCCAGGTATGACCGATGTGTGCAGCGATGATGGTGGTAACCTGCATATTGTTTTATTCCTATATTACACAGATTAGAAAAAAAACCATAATKGACTATTTTGTATGATTTCTCTTTCCCAGGTTAGGTGTATGAAGGGAGGACGTGGAGAGTGGTCCTGAAGATGAGGCGTCTGTACAGGAAGAAAGCCCTGAGTCTGGTTAGGAGCTGGATGCCTTCCCCAAGGTCCCAGAGAGCTATGTCGAGACCACAGCCACAGGGGGGACAGGTGGGATTTCACTCTCAATACTGCTGACATATGTCTGAATGCTGATTCAATCGCCCCAACTTTGAATGACGTCGCTAATGTTCTTCTCTCGCCCATCCATAGTGTCCTTGATAGCTTTACTGCCATGGCACTGCTGGCCTTTGAGTTCTTTGTGTACCGGGACACCTGGATGAAGTATGAATACGAAGTGGATAAAGATTTCTCAAGGTACATAGAACTGTTGATTTTGTTTCATCATGATAAGCTCTTATTTAAGACTGAACTGTGTTTTACTGCCAGTACATTATCTTGGAATCTGACAATTTTTCTTAATTTACAGTAAATTGAGAATAAAAATAGATATTACAGTTGCCATGAAATGCCAACGTAAGTATTCAACCTTATAACACATTATTTATTGGAATCATTCATGAAATGTAGGCCTTCATATTTTGGGCATAATTAATGTGTTATGTGTAAATGTATAGATTTTGGCCCTCCACCCCCTGGAGCTAAGATTGAGGTTGGTGCTGGTTCCAGATGTGGGTGCAGACATTCTGGACTGGCAGAGCTATGATAACATCAACATGGCATTCAGTATGAGCCTGTGAGTAGATCAACTGAGCTTTCTATTACATCAAATAGACTTTGGTGATCCCAAACCCTGGGAAGTTTTTCTTCCCTGTGTATTTTCTCCTGTGTATAAATGTTCAGGTGATTTTTGAGCTGGAAACCCCTGCAGCAAAGATGTGGCACAGGTAAGCAGTTAGAATGTAACGCACTCTCACATTCCATAGACAGAGATATGGATCCAAGGACTGAAGCCATGCCATGATATCAAAATGATCATTGTTATTTTTTGTGTTGAGCGCTATACAGTGTGTTTGTTCACAAGTAAAATTGTTTAATAAATAAAAGAAGTAAAAAAGCTTTGCTATTTTGGGTTCTGATTGGGTCTAGACAAGTTAAACGCTAAGCTCATGAGACATTTTAATGTTTTATCTTAAATAATCATGGCTATTATATCCATGATTTAAAAAGTAAAAAAATGGAGGTAGTATGGTAGATTGGCCCTTTAAGGCACTTTGGTTAATCGTCCAGAAAATCTCACTCAACCACAATTCCAAAAGAAAAAAACTATTTTTGTCGTCCTTCCTGTATGAAAAGAGTAGTTAACGCTGTTTCTCCCTCTCCAACCTCTCCTAGGTACGCCTGTTGCTGAATACAGACAGATTTGAAAGGAGGAGCATTCTCTACAGGAGGTCTTGAAAGAGTGTTTCTAAAGGGCCTATGGCCGTAGGTGTAGCGCCCTTGAGGTAGTGCGTGCCGACCCTAGTGGCTGCTCCCCTCACCCCTAGGGTTAGTAGGCGTGGCTTTGCCCCTAGGTTAGTAGGCGTCTTGCCTATTGGGCTCCTCCCTAGGTGTAGTAGTGCTGCCTGCCCTGGGTAGTACTCTTGCCCCAGGTTAGCGTCTTGCCAGGTTAGTAGGCCTTGCCCCCTTGTTAGCTCTGCGGCCCTAGGTTAGTAGGCCTGCCTTGCCCCCTAGGTTAGTAGGCCTGCCTTGCCCCCTAGGTTAGTAGGCCTGCCTTGCCCCCTAGGTTAGTAGGCCTACCTTGCCCCCAAGGTTGTTAGGGCTCTCAAATGCAAAATGCATCACTACTGAGGTGTTGGGAAAATGCATTAAGTACAGATATGTTTTCCTACAAAGGTAATAGTATGTGTGTGTGTCTTCAGAGAGGGCACCGCCTCAGAGCCCTTAAGTGCCTGTAGGATACATGGGCACGTCAACAAAGTGGCTGGGAACTTCCACATCACAGTGGGAAAGTAAGATACCTGTACACTTTTCTATAAGCGTGATATATTTAAGCAACAAGGCCCGAGGAGGTGTGGTATATGGCCAATATACCACAGCTGAGGGCTGTTCTAAAGCACAACGCAACGTGGAGTGCCTAGACACTGCCCTTAGCCGTGGTATATTGGCCATATATCACAAACCCCCGATGTGCCTTATTGCTATTATAAACTGGTTACCAACGTTATTAGAGCAGTAAAAATAAATGTTTTGTCATACCCATGGTATACAGTCTGATATACCACGGCTTTCAACCAATCAGCATTCAGGGCCCGAACAACAGGGTTATATTTAAGTGCATGTTGTATGTAAATCATTCTTTATGGGTGTAATGGGGGAAAGCTATGTAATACTGCCACAGACTCAGAGGTTCATGGAGTTTGTCTCATACRTTAGAAGATTCCAAGCTCCACAAATTGATGCTGCGAATGATTTATGAGTCTATGTCTGATGGGAAAAAGGGCACTCAACCAATAGAGCACAGTATATTTCTTTTTGATGAAAATGCTCCTCACGCCTCCAACCCTCTGTCTTTCTCAGGCCTATTCATCATCCTCGTGGCCATGCTCATACAGCAGCTTTTGTAAGCCATGACAGTAAGTTCTCTGTCAGCCAGGAAGGGTGACACTCATTTGCATAAGTTACTCGTTTTTGACAAGGACAACATTAGTACTGATCTCTGGTTGCTTACATTGCATCTGAATTTCCATGTTTCAAGTGATAGATAAGAGCAGTATCTATTCTAATGCAGTGCCAAATAACTATTTTCTCAGAATCATTCACTCCCAAATAGAGGTTTTCACTGTCGCAATCCACCTGTCTGCATGTGAGCTGGGTTTCATCAATGCATTGCAGCGTGCAACTTCTCCCATCGGATAGACCATCTGTCTTTCGGAGAAGAGGTCCCCGGCATCATCAATCCTCTGGACGGGACAGAGAAAATCACCAGCAACCCGTAAGTTACTGCTCCTCCTCACCGAGACCAGGAAGTTAACACATTAATGTTCTTATCAAACCTCATTCAGCTGTTACTCAATGTGTAGCTTCCAGACTATTCTGCTCAGCATGGCCTCATGAGTTTGCAGGGAGAAAATGTAGCCATTTGAAGTGGATTTACTGCAGGCTTGCTTTCATTCACTTRCCRTTCAAAGCAGCCTAGTTTCTCCAGGGGAAAGAACTGAAGCCCCCTATTTCACCTTTTCTAGCAGTATTCTGTGTAGTCCGTCACTAGATGGATGGGGTCAAGGGCTTTGCTCTTTGTCTTGTTGTTGCAGATAATGAGATGTTCCAGTATTTCATTAYGGTGGTACCTACCAAACTRCACACGTCCAAGGTGTCGGCAGACACACACCAGTTCTCTGTGACTGAGAGGGTAAGTCCTGATTTAGGCACAGATCTAGTATCAGCTTACCTTCCCCAAATCCTCAATATTAACCATCAGGGGGAAAGGAATTCTATTTGATGTTGACCATGATGGAGGATGCTGCAGTGGGTTCAGATAATGGATCAGTCTCCTCATCCATCCATCCAGTCCATTCAGCTCCCTCTGCTGGCTGCCAAAAGTTACTTCTTGCTCTGCTGTATAACACCACCACCTGAGACAGTCATAGATTTCTGTCTTACAAACACACATATTCACATACACAAAGGCTAGATGCTAGAAAGGCCTCTGTGTGTGTGTGTGTGTGTGTGTGTGTGTGTGTGTGTGTGTGTGTGTGTGTGTGTGTGTGTAAAGCAGAGAATAACCCCCACCCCACCTACCCACTGTCTGGTCAAGGAGCGGGTGATCAACCATGCGGCGGGCAGCCACGGTGTGTCTGGGATCTTTATGAAGTACGACACCAGCTCTCTGATGGTGACGGTCAGTGAGCAGCACATGCCCCTCTGGCAGTTCCTGGTACGACTCTGTGGCATCATCGGGGGTATCTTCTCCACCACAGGTCCAGACAACACTCACTCTTACCACCCAGTGTCATGGGCAGAACTCATACTGTTCATGTCTCACAAATCATTCCACGGCTGCTTTGCCAGCCTGATACTGTGCCACGTTAGAGAAATGCACCCTGAACATCTTCATTGATCCATGGGTTTGTTGGCTTCTGTTTCGACATAGTCTGCTGTCGCTTCAAACTAGGCCCATATAAACCTAGAGAGGTGAGCCCAGTCTTCTTTATTGCCACTGAAACTATGTTCAAAATGATGGTAAATCCGTACATGTACCAGTTTCCCTGTGTCTCACTGGTAGTAGTGTATTTACACTGTACCTCTGCGTGTTCTCTATTTCCAGGTGATTCTCCCAGATGCCCATGTGAACAACCGTGCTGCTCCGCTCCTGACACGTACAGGAGTAGCCCTCTGACCTGAGCCCATATCCACAAAGCTCTCTGAGTAGGAGTGCTGAGCTTAGATCAGTTTCGCCCTTTTGGATCATAAGATAAGACTATATGGACAGATCCTAGATCAGCACTCCTACTGTGAGACGCTTTGTGGACATGGGACCTGGAGCCTGCTGCTGATCGTGCACCTACTGTCCCTTCACCTGTGTGGGAATCCAGGAAGAGAAGTCTCCAATCACAAGTATGTGGATTGCTGGGAGTTTGTTTTGAACCAAATAAGAGTAAACTGATTAGGATCCGACAATCATAATTGTTCTATTTATTGTTTTGGACAGTATCCTCATATGACTACCATTATAATATATTTATATCCTGTAAATATGTATTTTACACTGGAAAATGGAAAGCAGCTAACTCCCCAGTTTTATCAGGCTTAGTGTGTAAAGGTATTTGGACGTTGTTATCTGTAAGTTAGGCTGAATGAAATCTGATCCGCCTATGTTATCATTAATACCATTAACATGTCATGTTTCTTCTATTTCTATCTATTTGCACTGTTGTTCAGTATCTGTTTCACATCTGTCAATGGGAGATGTCCTATTAAATGTGTTTTAGTGCACTTCACCACTTCATGTTGTACACTTTACATTCATTTAAATCTCTCTCGTTTGGTATCTCACTATCCTCTGGTGATGGTGCATGCTTTTAGCCTGCGCTTACACAGGCAGTCCATTTCGGATCTTTTTTTCCACTAATTGGTCTTTTGACCAATCACATCAGATCTTTTCACGTCCAATCTTTTTCAGATCCGATTGGTCAAAAGACCAATTAGTGAAAAAAAGATCAGAATTGGGCTGCCTGTATAAACGCAGCCATGGAAGTAGGCTAAATCTATTTTCTACACGAGGCAGCAGTGTATGAAGCAGAATGATTAGCACACTGACCAATGTGTCTTTTGGTTTATTCATGTTTTGCCAAACAAACTTTAAGTGTTTTCAGAGCAGGAATAGAGGGTCATTTAACATTTGCCAATTACATTTGAAAAAGGAAAATTCAACAAAATAAACAAAGTCGTAAGTGTTGCAGTTCACAGAACATTGCCCAGTTAGCTCTGATCTACCCACAGTGCTCTGCTTCCACTATGTATCCTAACAAAGACACTGCTTTGTTATCAACATGACAGATGCCAAGATCCATAACAAGCAGGACATTGTGTTCAACTTCATTGTACAGGAAAAGCCATTTTCTGTGTTGGGCATGCATTTGGTTCATAGTCCCTTACTGAATTTAGKAAAGGACGGTCACTATTGTTGCACACCATTACTGGCTCACATAGAAACATGTTTTTCCAGAGGGAGGATTTGAGGTACATTTAGTCAAGACTTCTACCATAGATACTGTATATAGATGAATCATCTCATAAAAAAGTGGACTGCTGCTGTCTGCCACAAGTAACACTTCAGATCTAGTCTGGGGAGCTCTGTGGTAGAGTCAGACTCCTGCAGAATCAACCCTCAGGAATACTATTAAGTAGTCTAGAAAAATAATATAGAACTATTTACACATCTTCTAAACTTGTTTATATATGATACTGTCACCATCTACAGTGCATTCGGAAAGTATTCAGACCCCTTGACTTTTTCCACACTTTGTTACGTTACAGCCTTATTCTAAAATTTGTATATACAGCACTAAATTTGCACTAAATTTGAGCAAATTTATAAAAACTGAAGTATCACATTTACATAAATATTCAGACCGTTTACTCAGTACTTTGTTGAAGCACCTTTGGCAGCGATTACAGCCTTGAGTCTTCTTGGGTATGACGCTACAAGCTTGGCACACCTGTATTTGGGGAGTTTCTCCCATTCTGCTCTGCAGATCCTATCAAGCTCTGTCAGGTTGGATGGGGAATGTCGCTGCACAGCTATTTTCAGGTCTCTCCAGAGATGTTTGATCAGGTTCAAGTCCGGGCTCTGGCTGCGCCACGGACATTCAGAGACTTGTCCCGAAGCCACTGATGCATTGTCTTGGCTGTGTGCTTAGGGTTGTTGTCCTGATGGAAGGTGAACCTTCACCCCAGTCTGATGTCCTGAGCGCTCTGGAGCAGGTTTTCATCAAGGATCTCTCTGTACTTTGCTTCGTTCATCTTTCCTTCTATCCTGACTAGTCTCCCAGTCCCTGCCGCTAAAAAACATCCCCACAGCATAATGCTGCCACCACCATGCTTCACCGTAGTGATAGTGCCAGGTTTCCTCCAGACGTGACGATTGCTGGACGGCCAGCTCTAGGAAGAGTTTGTGGTTCCAAACTTCTTCCATTTAAGAATGATGGAGGCCACTGTGTTCTTGGGGACCTTCCATGCTGCAGAAATCTTTTGGTACCCTTCCCCAGATCTGTGCCTCGACACAATCCTGTCTCAGAGCTCTACGGACAATTCCTTCGACCTCGTGGTTTTTGCTCTGACATGCACTGTCAACTGTGGGACCTTAGACAGTTGTGTGCCTTTCCAAATCATGTCCAATCAATTGAATTTACCACAGGTGGACTCCAAGTTGTAGAAACAGCTCAAGGATGATCAATGGAAACAGGATGCACCTGAGCTCAATTGAGTCTCATAGCAAATGTCTGAATACTTATGTAAATAGGGTATTTCTGTTTTTTATTTAATACATTTTCAAAAATGTCTAAACCTGTTTTCGCTTTGGTATTGTGTGTAGATTGAGGAAAAACATTTATTTAACCAATTTTAGAACAAGGCTGTAATGTAACAACATTTGGAAAAAGTCAAGGGGTCTGAATACTTTCCGAATGCACTGTACCACTTAAGACAAGCCTTAGTTTGACGCAATTATTTATAAAGATGAAAAAATAGTCAACTTAGTTTCAATATAAACAGGCAAAAAGTGGACAAACAGTATACCTTTGTCAATATTCAGTAGTCGTCAACCAGGTCAGATGTTTGTAGTACTACAGTAGCAGTCTCCAGTGGTCAAGATTTAGGGCTCCATTCAATCCGCATCACAGAAGTTCAGCTTTACGGCATGATTGAAACAAAGGGAATGTTCCTGCTTTTGCAGACTGCATTCACGGTAAAAGCTACATGTGTTGGCTCAATTGGAAATGACCTTTTTAATTTATATCACAGAGTCTGTAACGCTTCAACTTCACAGATTGAATAGAGCCCTTAATGTGATCAACACTGAAGTTACTCTCGGATATCCTTAGCTGGCCTCGCTACTGAGTACAGGTTCCCAAATATTCTGTCAGTACAAACCAATACAAGGTAAAAACACATCGCCCATGGAAGAAGAGAGGCCATGGATATCTCAGGATTCACACATTAAGAGTCAATGTACAGAAATTGTCTTTCAGTGGAGGCCTGACATACAGTATTTCAAGTATGCAAAAAAATCCTCTATTCCAAGACATTGTATCTGGGTTGGGGAGGACGTAAACTATGAGCAAAAACGTGGGGAGAGTATACAATGGGTTTATTGTTGCATATGTAATCTGTCGCTTTAAGAAAAGCCGTAGTTAGAAAAGAAATAACACTTACATAGTGGTTTTACTGTATGACGTACAACAGGGTCAGAAGGAACAGTGTCTGGTTGAGGAGTGGGGTTGTGTGCTGCTGGAGGTCTGAGGGGTGAGGTCTGGTTGAGGAGTGGGGTTGTGTGCTGCTGGAGGTCTGAGGGGTGACACAAAAAGAGAGAGATAAGGTAGTCTAGTCTCACTCCTTGAGGCTGTGCCACATGGCTGCAGGATGTCGACATGTCTTCATTCAGAACGTACTTTCTTGGTGCACGCCATGCATATGTCCTCATGTACCGCCGGCCAGTTCAGCTACGCACGTCAAAGTGAATGTCTGGGAGAGAGAGTTAGGATGTTGATGTGCGGTAAGACATGGCTATTATGGTCACATTCAGGCGATTATGAAAACCTTTGGGATATCTAAATTAACCTTCTGAAAGGAATATGATGTAAGTATCGTGACCTGTGTCTTGAATCAAATAAAGCTGGTGCATGTTTGAGCTTGAATGTGGCGTGTGCAATTACTAGTTGAAAAACCATAGGCCAATTGACGTATATACACTGCTTCAAGAAATAAAGGGAACACTGAAAATCGAATCCTCCGATCTGAATAATGAAAATATTCTTATTAAATACTTTTTTCTTTACATAGTTGAGATGTGCTGACAACAAATCACACAAAATATGATCAATGGAAATCAATTTATCAACCCATGAAAGGTCTGAGTTTGGAGTCACACTCAAAATTAAATGGAAAACCACACTAGCAGGGCTGATCCAACTTTGATGTAATGTCCTTAAAACAAGTCAAAATGAGGCTCAGTAGTGTGTGTGCCTCCACGTGCCTGTATGACCTCCCTAACGCCTGGGCAATGCTCTGATGAGGTGGCCGGATGGTCTCCTGAGGGATCTCCTCCCAGACCTGGGACTAAAGCATCCCCAACCCTGACGTCTGTGGTGCAACGTGGCGTTGGTGAGATGGAGCGAGACATGATGTCCCAGATTGCTCATTGGATTCAGTGTCTGGGGAACAGGCGGGCCATCCATAAGCATCAATGCCTTCCTCTTGCAGGAACGCTGACACACTCGCACCACATGAGGTCTAGCATGTTCTGCATTAGAGGAACCCGGGGCCAACCGCACCAGCAATGTGTCTCACAAGGGTCTGAGGATCTCTCTCGTACTAAATGGCAGTCAGCTACCTCTGGCGAGCACATGGAGGGCTGTGCGGCCGCCACAAGAAATGCCCCACAAAGAATGCAGCCTGTGGAGGTCATTTGCAGGCTCTGGCAGTGCTTCCTCCTTGCACAAAGGCGGCGGTAGCGGTCCTGCTGCTGGGTTGTTGCCCTCCTTACGCCCTCCTCCACGTCTCGTGATGTACTGGCCTGTTCCTGGTAGCGCCTCCATGCCTGGATGACTACGCTGACAGACACAGCAAACCTTTTTGCCACAGCTCGCATTGATGGTGCCATCCTGGATGAGCTGCAACTACCTGAGCCACCTTGTGTGGGTTGTAGACTCCGTTCTAATGCTACCACTGTAGAGTGAAAGCAACCGCCACATTCAAAAGTGTCCAAAACATCACCAGGAAGCATAGGGAAACTGAGAAGTGGTCTGTGTCACCTACCTGCAGACCACTCCTTTATTGGGGGTGTCTTGCTAATTGCCTATAATTTCCAACTGTTGTCTATTCCATTGCACAACAGCATGTGAAATTTATTGTCAATACAGTGTTGCTTCCTAAGTGGACAGTTTGATTTCACAGAAGTGTGATTGACTTGGAGTTACAGTTGTGTTGTTTAAGTGTTCCTTTATTTTTGAGCAGTGGATACATCACCATGCGGAGATACAGTTGGCAGTAGAGAGATG
>NW_019944215.1:0-28643 GCF_002910315.2 Salvelinus sp. IW2-2015 | reverse complement strand
TGGGTTGGTAAGAGTGGGGTTGTGTGCGTGTGGAGGCTGAGGTTAGTCGTTAAAGAGTGGGGTTGTGTGCATGCTGGAGGTCATGAGGGTGTCTGGTTCAAAGAGTGGGTGTGATGTGCGTGCGTAGGAGGTATCTGAGAGGCGGGGTGAGGTCTGGGTGTAAAGAGGTGGTGGGGTGGTGTGCTCGGAGTCTGAGGGGTGAAGAGTCTGGTTTGAGAAGAGTGGGGTGTTGTGAGGCATGGGCTGAGGGTAGGTAAAAGAAGGTGGGCATGATGTGCTTATGAGGATCTGTAATGGGTGAGGTTGTGATATAAGAAGTAGGGGTGTGTGCTACCCGGAGTGCCATAGTGACGGTCTGGTTGAGGAGCTGGGGTTGGCTGGTGCTGCATGGAGGCTGAGGGTGGTGATGGTCTTGGTGTAAAAGCAGTGGGGCGTTTGTGGCATCGCACATAGCGGAGGATTATGTGAGGGGGGGTGATGAAAAGATTCTGCCGTTAAAATATAAATATAATGAGAGTCGCGCTGAAGTATCCTCCGTGTCCTGCTTGTAGGTTTGTCAAACTTTTAAAAAGAAAAAATGTGGTAGTAGAAACCCTTTTGGCTCATCAGATGAAGAGAGGGTTTCCGCCCCGCGCGTGGGTTTGTTTCGGTTGCCGACCTTTGGGGGTGAGAGCCAAATGTGTTGAAGGTTCTTGGTGAAAGAGTTGCGGCTCGTGCCCTGAAATGCCCCTCGGAGGTGATAAGGTATGACGGGGTGAGGTCTTGGGTAAAGCCCAGTTAGGGCCACCGTTCATTTGTGTGCTGCCTGCTTTACAAACCAATAAGGGGAACTAGAAGTTTTATAAACAGCCATTGGGGGACCCCACGCGAGGCCCCATGAACGAATAGGTTGCGGGGTGAGGGCTGATGCGCCGAGTGGGGTGGCTGCTGCTGCGGATGAGGTCTGAGGTCTGGTTAAAACGTGGCGGCTCTGTGTGCTGCTAGGAAGGTCTGAGTCGTAAGAGAGACTAACCGAGGTTTTCCCGTTGTTAAAGGTGAAAGTGGTGCTCGTGTCGCCCCGCCCTGCGACCGCCCCGAACTGATCGGCTGAGGAGATGTCATAGGTGAAATAAACCGACCTGATGTGTGGTTTGGCGAAGATAGCTGGCACAATTTAAGGTTCAACTCTCGCTGGACACCCCCAAGCCTGCAAAGGGACAGCAAGCGGTCTGGAATGGAATAAGCCCAGTTGTGGGGTTTGGTGCTTGCGTTGGGAAGAGGTCAAATTTGAAGGTTGTGGTTAAAAAGGGAAGAGAAGAGGGGTGGATTAAGCTAATAGTGATGCTCTCCGTTTGTGATTATTGTTCCGAGTTTCCCCGGGCCTACTAAGGGTTTATAGGTTAAAAAGAAGATGGGATGTTGCTGTGCGCTGGAGGTACTGAGGGCCTGAGGGTTTTTGGTCTCTCCAAACGACGGCCGCGCCTGGTTGATACTTTTGCATACGATAACGCCCATTGAACAAAAGGGTCTGAAGCGCGGTCTGTGGCCCCCGTGCCTGGTTCTAAGAAGGCGGCCGGCAAGGCGCCGTCAAAGGGGAAGAATTTCCCAACGCTTGGTTTTTGCCCCAAACGTATACAGAGAATCCCTCCGGGGTCACAGGCTGATTAGAGAAAAAGTTCCAGGAGGACTTTAAAGGTTGGTGGCCCCCAAACCTGGCCCCCCCAGTCTGGTTTGAGGGACAATAAGAATGTGACCTTTCTCTGGAGAAATGTCCCTGGGGCCTGGAGTAAGGGCAGACGGACCTTCGAAAGCAGAGGGCTGACCAACAACGGTACAGATTGGGTTTGTGACCATGAAGCACGAAGAATAACAAACCTAGGTGATAAACTTGCTGGGTGTTGGCGATGGAGACCCCAACCCCATCACACTGGGACCATCCCCGTTTATGGTAGTGATATGGGAGGGATAGCAAATGTCGCGGGGGAGGAAATAAAGGCGACTTAAGGGGCTGTTATTAGCACCCAAATAGGAATCTAGGTCCAAAGTCGGGGCAACCTCGTCCCCCACATCCGTTGAAACCCAAAAGGGGGCTGGGCCGAGACCCCCCCGCATCAGATGGGCTTCTGAGGATGGGTGGGGGGGGGGGCGTTTGGATAGTTAAGGCCACTGCTTTCGAACCAGGAAGTGGGAAATACCCCTTCATCCGTTCTTCAAGGAATAAGCGCGGGCTCTGTGAGCCCACAAACAGGCTTCACCCTTGTAAGTCGCCTACCAAAAAAGATAGTGAATGCGACTATAACTGAATTGGGGTAGTTGGGAAAGAAAGGGGAAATGAAGGTTGGGGTATCAAGATTATATGTGCTGCGAAGAGTCGCCCCGGCGACATCCGATAGACTATTACCCTTCCTCACGAAAAAGCACGGTAAAACATCATTACATACTAGTGGCCTCAGGAAAGGAAATAGGTCAGGATTCTCTATGTAAACAGCCCTTGGTTTCGCACCAGCCAATGCGGGTCTTCCCCCCCTCCACAAGGCATTGGATCGGGGTGCAAAACCCGCCCCCACAAGAGTCCCAGAACATAACCGTTTCCAAAGTGATTAGTTTGCGGCGGGGAGAAAGATGAGTTGTAGGGTCGTTGATTGTTTGCTGAAAGGGGTGAGACACTATGACGCTACATACTAATGAGTCCAACTCAGGCGATTAATGGAAGATCCAATTTGGCGGGATATCTAAATAATCTTCAACTTTCTGAAGGTGGAATGAATGAGTAAAGTGATGTTGGTGGGGCGGGGGAGCTGTGCTCCCATATTGGTAAATCAACACAAGACACGCATAGTACAGCCCCTGATACCCCTGATTAGCTCGAAAAAGTTTCCCTGAATTCTGATAAGGCAATATGTGGTGTTTGGGCAGATGGGTACGGGGCTATTGGAAGATAAAGACTGGCGTGGTGGCGAGCAAGGAAGGCCCCTACACAGGACTCGCCTGAAAAATGATCTCTAACTCCACAACCAACATACGAACCGAAACCGGGAATGATAAGGAAGAGAAAAGAGAAGAAGAGATTCAGGGGGTGGCTCAACAAAAAATAAAATAGGGGAATTACTAAGAAGGTAGACATCCCCACGATGCCTCCGGATCCCTCGCAGCCATGTAGACCTTGTAATAGCCTCTGCCACCTCCCACGTCATTTAAATATTCTTTTCTCTATGTCTTTCTTCACTCAGTGTGAAGCTCGCCCAGCACCAACAACTCAACATCCCTAAAATGAATGATCAATTGGAAATCCAAATTTTATCCCACCCATGAAGAGATCGTTGGAGAGTCACCTTCGAAATATGTGGGGAATAGTCGAAAACCAGGGCCACCTACCGGTTGACTTCATACTTTGGTAGGTTGGGGATAGTTCTGGCCTCTAACCAGTTAGACCCGCAATAGTCAAACCATGTGACTTTGTTATTTGTTGCCAGGGGGCCTCAGTAGTCGGGTGGAGCCGCTCCATCGTGAACGTGCAGTAGATCACTCTCTCAATCGTCCTTGGGGATTCGCTCTTTGATGCAGCATCGGAGCAAGGATAAGCTCTCGTCTGGGAGTGTTAATTCTGAGTCGGGGATCTCCTCCACGTCCCGTGACTCCTTAAAGGCATGGGCCCTCCCCACTCTCCTGGAACAGTCTGAGTGGTGGCAATATTATGACGGTGCCGTGGTCGCGGACTGGAGCGACGCAAATCATGTATTCGGGCCAGGTGAGAATGCGTACACCCTCTCATTTTCAGGTCTGGGAACAGGGCGGCCAGCATAATATCAAAAATTGCGTTCTCTGCTTCGCAGGCCACTAGCTGACAAAAAGGTACCCCATCTCCGGTCTCGCCAATTAGGAGGAACTCGTGGCCAATCAAGCATCCATCCCTGATGATGTGATAACTGAGGTAATAGAAGGAAAATCAATCTCTGGTACCCCTGAGTGAATATTGGTACGTCAGGCTTACTCTTGGGAGCACATGGAGCTGTGCTTGCCGGCGTCTAAATAATGAATTATAATCGCACAATAACAGAAATTTATATGCTAAGCTGTTCTGGGATTGGTCTTTGTAGGTCTCGGCCGTTGCTCCTCTTTGCACCAGACGGAGAGTAGCTCGGGCTCACCTGCTCGCGGAGTTGTTCTGCCCTAGCGTCCTCACCTCTCCCGTTCTCGTTGATGTACTGGCGCTGTCTCACTGGTAGCGCTTCTCCATGTCTGGAGCTACTTAGCTGAATGACACAGGGCAAACTTTTTGCCTAAGTCTGCATTGATTGCTCAGTCCTGGAGGGTGGATGCTTGCAGACATACTGACGCGCACTTTGTGGGGTGTCTGTGACTCAGTCTCACAAGCTACAACTATGTAGTTCGACCACACGGCACGCCAGCATTTCACCAGGCTCCGTCGCAAAAAGTTCGCAGCCAGAGAAGAGAGAACTAGAACTGGGAAGTCGGTCGGCTGGTCACCACTGCGAAGAACCTCCTTTAATTGCGGGGTCTACTAGCTAATAGCACTAAACTATGATTCACAACTGTTCTATTCCATATTAAATGACACAACAGATGTGAAAATTTAATGTAGTTAAATCAGTTGTTGCTAGTCCTAAAGTAGGAAGTTTGATTTCAAGGAAGTGTGATTTGACTTGGAGTTACGTTGTGTGTTGTTAAGCTGCTCCTGCTTATTATTTTTTGAGCAGTAGCTATACCACCAATTGCGGAGTATTACATGGTGAAGAAGTATGGGCCGAGTCTCAATGCTGCTCACGCTTTCTCTGTCCTCAGTGGCGCAGGTTGCAGCCGTCTTGGCATGTTTTCATTTTAGTGGAGCCTGCATGAATGTGGTCGCGGAGTTTTCCTACTCTCAGGCTCCTGAGGCTGGCTGAAGATACTCACCACAGTCCGATGTAGGTCTTGTGCACGCCGGTTGATAGTATTATGCGAGATCCTAACAAGAGAGAGAGCACCACGAGACTCCTCCATGAAGGCTGCATGTCACTAACTTACCACTACACGGTTTCGCTAATGTATCTGTTTGAACTGAAGCATCACTGTATGCAGCAAACACTTGAGTTCTTTCTTCCATGTTACCCGAAAATCATATTCATCATATTTATATCGAACAGTCATACAGGGTCCTAGTTTTGATTATGGAGGGTTGTCAAAATAAACAGACTAAGTTGAGAGGTCATATTAAGTTCATAAGACCGAACATTGGTGTTTGGACGTATGCTGCACTGTCCACAGAGGAGAACAATTAGCCTAAATACAGTCACTGGGAATTTACGGACCATTGTTTGTCCGGTATACGTCTTCAGGTACAGGTCGTAGAATGGAGAGGCAAAAAAGGAGAGATAGTTTGGGTGACCAGGTAACATACCAATCTACTTTCTGTGGTCCTTCCTACAAGGTTAGGTTTGTGTAGGTGTCTAGTGGTCTTGTTGGGCGTTTCGTGAAAGCACACAGATCCCCGGAGAGGAGTGTCTCCTTGGTTGGAGAGAGCTGGTTACATCACCTGGTGCCTGAGAGATGTATTTCACGAGCATGTGTGGGGGTTCCCACGAGCGAGGATGTGAAAGTGATCTGGTGGCTTTGGCGTGACATCCCTAATTCTTACAGTTTTTTTGGTGTCTGTGTGTGGTAGACGACCAGTTTTGAGGGGGGGTGTAGAAGTTAGGGTAGAGTTGCTCTCATCATCTAATTTAGAGTGACCACTTTGGGATGCCCTTGTGACGAGCGCCGGGTGCTCGCGTTGTCCATGTTTGCAATCTAAATGCTACGGTTTGCAAGCAGCGACACCTTCCCACACCTTGGGCTGCAATTGAGGCTCTGCTAGCAACAAAATAGGTAAACAGTACAGGGTAGGAGGCTAACTGCTCTAGTTTGATATCGGATCCAGTGGGGTGATTAACCTGGGGTTGAAAATATTGAGCCTGTGAGCAGTTATTCTATTTAGAACGTATCTCGGTGACCCATACACTCTATATAAGAATGACAGTCTTACACTCGTGGGTAGCTCTCTGCTCTGGTGTAGGAGACTAGTCTGGGGTAAGCCAAGGTAGCGTTCCTGTTGTAGGAGACTATCTGGGTAAGCCCGAGGTGGTAGATCTCTTCCTGTTGAGCTGTATTGCTTTTATCATGTTGGAGCTTTCCCCATTAGGATTTTATTCCTCTTAACTGTTTTCAGTTCTTGTTTTCACAGTTGAACTCATCCCTTTGAGACTGGCTACACATGATGAGCACCTAGTCAAGTGGAGGAGTGAACCGTATGCGCAGGCTGAAGCGTAAAAGGTGGAAATGTGTGCAGAGGTCTTAGTGTAGACTGGGCCCCTCCTCCTGGCCTGAGAGCGAGCTATCTACTTGACATCCAAAGATACTATCTGCCGTATTTGATTGAGCACCTAAAGCGGAGTTCACGAGATTGTGCCAAGCAGCGTCATAGCAATTACTCTTAAGTAGAAGAAAGTTGAATTACTGAGAAAAACCTCATTGCACAATTTGCGACCGCGCCATGGATCCAGATAAAACGGACTACCTTCCTTATCCTCGAGCTAGAGTGGTTCTAAATGGGAGGTGGGAACAGCATAACGATCGTACTGAACAGAAAAGGGCGACGTTGAAGAACCCCGAGACCACGATTGGGGTTTCTCCCTATACTCGGGTGTGGGTTTGAACCTCTGTGTACTTTTAATACCGTGCCGTACCCTTTGACCAGCTTTTTTATGTTTGTTTGTAAGACCAGAAAGACTTTGTTTAATTATAATACATCTCGTGGTGGGTTATTAAACCAAAAATATTAATACACACATTGCTCCTATGTGGAAATATTGGCGCCTTCGCTTCTTATCTTAGCTCAATAGGAAGTTATTGCAACACCCCTATGCGACCTAATATCCATTAGTGAAACAACACAGATCAACAATGGATCTACCCTCCAGAATGCCGTATGACTGTGGCGATGGCGTGATAATCCGTGGCGACCACTTACTCTGCAATATGTTTTAGATTGTTTTTTTACATTTGGAAACAGGGTTTCAGTACATTTAGGAGAGTTTGTGTTGGCTAACTTTTACGTTTAAACTAACCTCTAGCAATCCTATAGATTTTTAATGATTCTTTCCCACTATTAGATATGTACAACTGCATGTCATTTTTCCTGTACGCGACATTGAGGATAGCCATGTCAAGCAAGAGGGCACTGAAAAGATTTCTTTACAAAGCTTTGTCATGTTGGACGTATTCTTAACCCACGCTCATCTACGTTAGCCATGCTTAGAGTCTCTAGTCTATACGTTAGCTCCAAACCAATTGGAATCGTTTCCCAAATTTATTACCCTCTCCCACAGTTACCACCTTGTCTGGCCCTACTCTCTCCTGGGTATGCCACGTTAGATCTAACCCGATCTGGCAATTTTTTTCAGAAGGGCATGTTTTGCAAATTTTAACAGGCTGTTAAGAATTGCACTCTCATGAATATCGATTGCAGGCACCCTCTCCACCAAATTGCAACTCCACACTACTCAATTATAAATGCAGTTCGCTCTCGGATGTTATTGTTCACAACCACCACTTCAAGACTATTCTCCCTTTGCCCGGTTTCACACCCCTGCCAATCTTCTCCTGCCTTGCGTACTCGTTGCCCCCACTTTAACACCACGGCGACTCACCACCGCCTGTCTTCGTCTCCTATCCCTCGCTAACTCTGCCCCTCGCGAAATCCTGCCCTTTTACAAGTGTGCATGGCCTAGACAACGGGCCATGTTATTGGAACTCCGGTCACCCAGTTCCGAGCTCCCATCTTCCTCCCCCCCGTGAACCATTGTCTTTCTTCAACGCCTCCCATCACGATTGACCACAGATGGTTTTGGCCTGGTTTGTAGGGTCAGTTTTCGGCTGAGGCGATAAGGTACAAATATATCATCGTTTTTCTCTGTTATAAACATCACGGTTAACAGTACCTTGACGCCAGCGGGGTCCCACGGTCAGAGGTAACTGTGAGGGAAATGCTCTGCCAACAATCGAGACGTCCAATACCTCTACCTTCCTCGCCATCCAGGCAACATCTATCTTCTATCCCAGCGGCAGGACACCACCACAAATACCAAACGACTAACAACTCCTCACATCCGCCCTACTTGTCCCACATTTTATATGATTACAATGACAGCGATACATGTCTAGCAGTTATCCTTATAACACCCGTCGTGATGGTAATATCCCTTTGAGAAACACAGCTGATTCAAAGGGTTGCTGGATATATTTTAATAACCGCCCCCGCGTCGCGCTAGACGCCAGTAGCGCCAACGCCCATGATCTCATTCTCTTGCCGGCGAACCCTTTAGGCTTACTCCGGGCAGCTCGACGACACCCCGCACAGCTTCATAATGAATTGAATCTCCGTGCCACTTCCGACCACACTATTCACTGACGAGATGCGAGGACAGGCCGGTAATTTCGCTCCTGTCCCCCATTATTCCCGCCCATGATACTTCTTCCAACAGTGATCGCCCATTGCAATCCGCCCGGCCACCCCTGGACCAGTCCAGCCCCTCTTAGCAATCTCCACCCGGCGCTTCACGCCCGTTTCCTCCTGTTCGAGTTTTTTCCCATTCAGGCTTTGGATCTCACCCACACGGCTTGTCTCTATTAGATACAACGCACTTAGACACCCGCAATTGTACGCTATGTTAACTGGCGAACATTGAATTTGATCCTAGGCTCACGTCTTATTTCTGCACTGGGGCAACCCTCCCATCTTTCCTACGGCGCAGAACACTATTCTTGATTGTGTCCCCTCTCCGATGCACTTACAAGATGAGCAGAGCTTAGACTAACGCCACCTGTCAGTTGGTGGACGTTTACCACGATGAACGTCCAAATAAAATTCCATATGCCTTTCTCAGCCGGACGTAGTTTTGGAGTGGAGAGGGGCGTTGCTACTCCCATTCGGCATCCCTGGCTGTTGACTTGCGTTTCTCCTGTTACCTTAATACATTTACTAACTAATTCTAACTTCTTAGTGCTGACTTTGACTGAACAGCTCTAAAATACTGGAAAAACAAAGGTTGCTGCTTGGATAGGGACTAATGAAGTTCACAGGGTTCTAATCTTGCTGATGCCTCTTTTCAAAACAGGTTGACGAAGAGGAGAGTGGGAAGAAGCGGACCACAACAATATCTTAATAATACCCCGAATTTTTGGATCACATTATTCGACCAGCAAACTACAAGATTCGCTAATAGCAGTCTCCGATGGGCCCTAGACCCTAGTTTGATCTCAGCCGGCGTCGGACTTAGTCCAGGCTCTTCATTGCCCGGTTAGATTGATGCGCGACTCATCCCATCGAGTCTAAGAACAGCGAGGCAGGAGTGATGCAGCCCTTAGACCGCTGACAGCAATCTGTGGCAATTTCCCAGAGTGAAGGAGCGAGATCACATAATCGAGATCATAGGGACTGCTGGCTGTCGCCGTACCTGTGCGTAACTCTGATGACTGCTCTGCGATACCCCCGCCATGCGGATCCTTTTCATTCAGTGGGTCCGCCTGGGAATGTATCTGTAGAGTCGATCCGGGGCCGTGGTAGTATTTCTCGTACGATGCATCGGGCTGGGTATTGTCTGGTAGGATGGATTGGCCGGGATAATGTTACTCGTAGATGATCGCGGCAAGGGATGTAACTGTTAGAGTATGGTACTATCGGTGATGTATGTAATGATGGACATGGGATGTATGGTAGACTGTGATGGGCCGGGATGTACTGATGACTTAACTGGCCGGGATGTACATGCATCTGAATGGCGCCGGGATTGTACTTGTAGACTGATGGGCCCGGGATTACTGTAGATGATGGCACCGAGTTACGTGTCACTCGATGATCCGGACGCGGGATGTAGCTGTAGATTGATGGGCTCGGGATTCTATGTAGATTGATCGCGCTGGGATGTACTGTAGCTGATGGCTGGGGATGCTGCTGTCAGATGATGGCTGGATGTTACTTGTAATGATGCTGGTGATGTACTGTAGATGATGGCGGATGTACTGTAGATGATGGGCCGGGATGGTATGTAGCATGACGGGGCGGGCTGTACCTGTAGCTGAATGGGGGGATGTACCTGTACGATGACTTCGCGGCCGGGATTGTATTGGTTAGATGATCGGGCGGGATGTATCGGTAGAGTGATGGCTGGATAGTAGAGTGATGGGCCGGATGTACTGTGAGATGATGGGCGGGATGTTGTAAAGATGCGGGCGGATGGTACGTAGATGATCGGCGGGATGTGTACTGTAGATGCATGGGCGGATGTAATGATGGTGATGGGCGTGATGTACGTGTGATGAGGGCTGGATGGTACTGTAATGATGGGGGATGTACGTGTAAGAGGCCGGGATGTGACTGTAGATTGCTATGGGCCGGATGTAACTGTTGATGATGGGCCGCAAGGGAGGTGAGCTGCCACCGACAACCTAAAATGCTGGTGGGGTGTAATTTTCTATGGATGACACTTTGCTTACTTGTTTATCGTTTGGGCAACTGTCTTACTTGCTGATGGGAGTTTGTCATTTGGCAGAATCACAGTGGGGAGGTCAACAAAGCAGTTTGCCACAGGATGGGTTCAGTATCTAACTGCTCCAGAACGGGTCGATCAGTGATCCCCACGCATCAACATCTCTGGGCATCTAAATTATGACCAGGATATTATTCCACCTGTCTTCTCACTGCGACCCATTCAAAACTGATTTAAGGAACCAGGACTGACAGCAACCCACAGTTTCGATTTCCCCGGTGGGAATCAGTATGATAGCATAGGTTTATGAGTGGAACATCCCATCAACTCAAATGGATCACTGTCACTTGAATTGCGCATTTAATAATGTTTACATTATCCTTGCATTACTCAATCTTCATATGTTATACTGATTTTATACCATCTATTGACATCTGTGCCTGTGTGTCATCCCTCATCCAATTGTATATGTATACTATTCTTTATCCCATTTTTTACTTAGATGATCGTGTGTAGTAGGTAGTAATGCGACCGTGGATGTTATTACATGTTTCGGATATGGCAGCGTTGGGAACTAGAAGCACAAGCAATTCGTCTCTACCGCAATGAAGACATCTGTTAACCGCGACATGTGGATATGTACCCATAAAATTGATTTGATTAAAGATGGTCAACTACTGCAGTACAGTTTGACGCCGGAAGACATAGTGGAGATGAGCACGCAATGCTGATGTACTGTGACAGGACAGACCAGAGCACCACGACCAGCACACGACAGCACAGACAGACCGACACGACAGACGCACGACAGAAGCAGGACAGCAAGACGACGACAACGACAGACAGAGCCGACAAGTACAGAACCCTCACCTTGAGTCTCCGCCCAATGCTTGGGATGCGCCTCTTTTCTGCTCGCCTCCAGTCCGAATCCCTCGCTTTTCCCCCTCTCGCTCCCCCTTGCCCTCATCCTCCCCTTGTCAATTCCCCCGTCCCCCTCCCCAATCCTCTGGCTCTAGTGCGCGCCTCCTCGAGGGAGCAGAGAGATGTATGCCGTCCACGAGGCGGCTCTCCAACGGGCTCTCTAAGGTGGCATCGCGGTCCAAGAGCACATTCTATATCACACACTCGACGCCTCAATTTACACAACACACCCCTCCTACATGTACAAGTTCGAAAACCTCGGTGTGTTCTTCCCTTTCAGTCACGCCTCACGGCTGCCCAGTCTGTTCCACCTGTTACGCCCGGCCGCGACTGTGTCTGTCGCGCACAATCCTGGGCCTCATGCGTAGCCTCCTACCAGCGCAGGTTCTTCTTCCGCCATGGATCATCCATGCGGAGCTCGTCCTGTTTTGTGTGGCGGTAGACCATATAAGTCATTGGTCACAACCAATCCACTGGGGGGAAATCTCACACCCTGCTTGCACCTGCGCCGTGTTAACAGCACGCGCCAGGGTCATGAGTCTAACTCTTCGAGCCCGACTAGCTACCACAGGGGATGAGGTCCGCATTCCCGCAGTTACCATTTTGTGGCTCATTTGGTCACACCGGCTCCGCCTGGAGTGATGCCCTTTGCCGCGGGCGCGCGGGCTAGGCAGCAGGGACAACGCGGCTTACTCTAACGACATCTCATCGTCACCTGATTACAATGTTTATAATATGTAAGGCACAAAAAAGAGCCCAAACACTATAACCTCATATAAAAAATATACAACTTAATAAGTTAGATGTCTGGACTGTAAAAAGCGAATGAAAGACACGCCAAGAGTTTTGTCCCTTGGAACTGTTCCCGATCAACCCTGAACAGCACAGCCCATAAGTGGTAGTAGGAAATAGGTTCCTTAGTGTTACACTTGAAGACTAGTTAGGGCTTCATATTAAACAAGAAATAAGCCGGTACAGGATCGAGAAATATTTAAATCCGTTATTTAAATTGAAAGGCAAAACTAGACAAAAACCAAAATGAACGGATGAAGCAAACCCCTGATGCCACCAAGCCAGGGTTTCGTGTTCGCGATCCGCGCACCTCGTCGTGTTCCAGCGTAGTCGTTAAACAAGCGTACACAACCTGCCACTGCGACCACTCGTCCCTGCCCGAGTAATTTGGAAAATTTGACCTAAAAAAATGTTATAACAAGAACTACTATCACAAAAAATAATGAAAATGACTCCTCACGCGAATAGCCACCGACAAGGAATTCAGACACAGCCTAGGTGAAAAGAAGAACTAAAGTCCGCCCACGCTTCCTAAACAAGATGGAACTCTAGTTTGCTTAACATACTCATAAGTTCTAATGGATTGACTACAATGAAATCGAAAATACTACCACATAAACACAATATTCAAAACTTACATGCCCAAGAATATATACACACGAAACCATCATGAAGATAATAGATTCAAAATCGTCGATAAACCCCCTAAATAGCACAACCAAAATAAAGCTGTTTAAAACTCTCTCAACTGTACTGAAAACAAGCTACACCTCCAAAACAACACCCACTGATAAAGACCAATAAAACCCATGGTAACACACCTATGAAAAATTTTAACTATCAATCGCGATTCGGGCTTATGCTCCTATGCGACAAATCCACATAAGCTATTGTCTATGAAACTTGAACGAAGTCTTAAACATTCATCTCCAAAGGTCCAGATTTTTATAAATCTACACACGACAAGTCACCAAGAAACCGAACTCTTAAATTTAACATGACGGCCTAGCAGAACAGCTGGCGTTAACCTGCCTTCAGGGTATTCAGAAGGGCAGAAACGACAGAGATCTTGTACAAACTCTGTACAGAAACTCAGACGGATATTCGATTACCTTGATCAACCACTCCAACAAAGGGAATTCTCAGCGATATCTTCACCTTAGTCAGCCAACGAGAGAATTCCAGAATTACCCAATTGCTCAAGCATCACAGGGAATTCGAGAATTTACCTATCGATGCAGCTCAAGGGATGCAGCACAATCATTACCAACCTTGTACACCTCAGGAGTCTCGATTACCATCTGTCACCCTTGAGGCGATTCGATCTCTATACTTGAAGCTCACAGGGAATAGTTCTGATTACCTCCGTCCACCCAGGATCTCGTTACCTTTCAGTCCAGGGATTCGTTGGGACGCACCTTTCGGTACTGGCTCAACGCTGCTAACCCACTAGCTGCTGCATCAGCCATTTCTACCAAGATGCACAGGCTGCGGTTCGCTTCTCCTTACGCCTCTTCAATTAGGAATTTCTAAGCTTCAAGCGGCCCTCATAACATTGCTGCAACATATCAAGTTAAAAATAGCCTCCTAACAGCAACATCATTAATTGTTGTCGTAGCTGCTGAGTTATGCATTCAGTGGTGTGCTAGGCTAGTGTTTTTCTAAGGAGCTACCTAGTGTAGAGTGAGACGAGATGAAGGGAAGTAACAGTGTCACATCAATTAGCGCTCCGTAATACATTGGTAAACTGGGCTTATTTGTGTGCTGGCGTGGCTGTCTAAGGGTAAGGCTACATGGCGTTCTGCGTGCCGATGACAATGACCACAAGAACAACGCCACGAGGTAGCTCACATCACACGAGAAAATAGGAGTCCTACTCCACCATCCCGCTCACGAGACAATTCTTATGACCTCACTTGAGGCGACCGAGCACGCCATGACTATCTAACACTAACTGCGAGTTTACTGAGAACAATGGAGATTGAAAGATTACATCACCACACACAACATAAACACCAATCACAAAACCACAGATCACTACCACCCAGTTACGCACTGCCGCATGCAAGATAAAACTGGTAGAGAGACGCGGATCACCCTTATGGATCACTTATGACCGCAAAAAGGACACACACACTGATCATGCAAATACTTAGCACACGTGCTCAGCCCGAAAAAATAACACAACCAGAGATGAGCAGGCTCACATAAAGTCAGTATTTCTGATATCCAAATATACTAGATAGCTTGACTTAAAAAAATCTAACAATATAACCGCTCTATTAGACCAAACACGAAAAAGTGACTGCCATTTTATCAATTTATAGACCCCTTATAGGTCACTCTATCTGCGTAGACAGAATTATGTAGCCTCAGACAGGCAAATAATTCTGTAGGACAACAAAAAGACTAAAGACAAATGATCACTCTGAACTTTGCGGGAGTATAAGATAGCACACTCCACCCTCACGTGTAACCACAGACCCACACCACCTGTTGAAACACCAAATGCATCCATCTTGTCTCTCTAAAGCACATTATCCTAAACGGACAGACAAAATATAGCACATAAATCCGCTTTAATAAAGGTACAATACGCCCATAAACTGATCAAAGTTGGAGAAAGAAGCATGACCAACCATAGGGAAACACTAACGCAAAAGATGAATTACGACCCACAAACCAAACCCACGCACCTAAAACAACCAAACAGAGCCATCCCGAAAGAAAATATCAGAAGAAACTAATAACGAAAGACAGCTAACCTCTACCAATACGAACAAAAAGTCGCAATCACCCACTGCACCATGAACAGAAGAGGACACTCGGCATCCACCTCGGAACACTAGGATCTACCCCATAGATACGCTATCTCTTCCACTAAGACCCTACAATAACCTGCACATCTTAACACGGGCAACACAACTCTAGACTAGTCAACACAGAACATTCATAGAACAATCACAACTATAATTCGAATGAAAATGAATTGCGAATCGAGATTAACCGTACCAAGCACCCTACTAGCGAACTCCAAAATCAACCTACAAGTACATCTAACTTATCCAGATGAGCCTCTACCAACTACTACGATAGGCGAACACTAACCATATAAGCGTCTCCGCGGTGGCATCAGCGCACTCGGTCAGTACCACCAAACCCCCTGTTCTCCACACTTACCTCCCCCCCTCACCTCGCTACCCACGCTCTGTCCCTAGGGTCAGCACGCAACCAGCACCCTCCTTCAACCCCTTATAAGCGACAAACCACCGTTAGTTCACACCTCGCCGAGACGGGGAGACAACCAACAGACACAACGAGCACTTATCTGAAAAGCCACTTACGAACCATTAGACCTATCCTCACGAGTACAACCACTAAAGACCAATCATCACTCTACACCAAACAGCCAACCTATCAACACCCAAAACCACCCTAAAGAACATACAGCACTGACACCAGGGAAGATAATTATGAAACACCCAACGGTAACCCACTATAACCAGCGATCAGATTCAGAGACTACATCTACCACACATACCATTAATGCACACACCCAACTAAGCAAGGACCAGAAATGATGGAGCTACACTGAGAAAATGACACGAGCTCAAAATGTCTGAACCCCTTTCCTACACCTCCCACAGCTCGGACCCGTCGCTACCAACACCTTCTCCTCTACCATGAATCTGCTCGCACGTCACCACCCCTAAACAGCAGGTGGACTGAGCGTCCATCCCTCCTCGTCTCTGTAATAAACACTATCTTCTGCACATAGAGACGAAAATACTCATACCTCCCTGTTCGTCCAACGTCCAAACAGACTTAACATACAAATATGGTTATCATGTATCTATTGAATCTCTATTTGACTTATTGACCTAAGCAATCACCACCTTACACACGAAGACAACGCCATCAAACACACAAGACAAATCATCATATCGCTATTCAAGGCAACACCTAACGAAAACGAGACACACCGCAAATAAATCCTCTCACCCACCACCCCCCCTCCAAAAAAGCATTACCTACATGCAACACAGTAAAGTGATTATAGAAAAATCAGCACGAGCATAGTATAAAAACAGCAATAGCACACAGCCCAGATTTGATAAAGAGATTCGTCTGGACTACACGAGACCACTATGCTAAAAAAACTGACTAAAGTGCTGAAATCGTAACTTGCTAGAGCAGTTATCATTCCGATGTCCAAGTTCCAGTAGAGTATATCAGTCCACATGAATGATGTATGTATGACTTGATACTGTACTCTCTATGGTGACGCGTAACGTCACAGGGGAAAGCTCTGCCAGCTGGCTTCCCTTATGGGGGTCTGATGAGGAGCTGAGTCTGTGCCTCCCTCTGGACAGCACTCTGGCCAGGATTTGGTGTCTGGTGTAAGGTGGTTGGGGCGCTCCCGACTGAGGAGCGGCGTGAAATGTCAACGGACGATACTGTCTCCAGTCCCTGCAGTCCACAGACAGATGACATGAAATTGAACTCACATCACAATGGTCAGGACACATGCAGATTGAGTAAACGTGGCATGTTGTGTAGATAGGATAAACGGTGCATCACTCGAATGATGCTGTCGTGATGGTATTATAATCATCATTAGTTGGAAATTGCCACAAGGTGTGTGGACTTGACAGCACCCTTGGGACCATCATGCCACTTCAATCAGTAATCACTCAGAGAAGAATTAATGCAAAAACACCTATCAACAAGCCGACAAATGAATCTACGTACCATTACAACTAACCTACTACACGGGTCGATAACTCACAAGTACCCTTCCACCCCACGTCTCGCGCCCCTGCTCCCGCCAACACCCAGCAGACAGCTACAGGCTCCGTACTCTAGAAAAAGGTATAGAAAAAACTCTGACGGAGATTAGTACCCTTATCTCGAGAAGCAGAGGGAGACGTTCGCGTGTAAGCGTCTCCTGAGCAAAATCGCCACGGCTTTAAGATATTTAAAGAGAAGAGCAATACGTACGACTCGTATTCGCAGGATTATGTAGGCTTTAGCCCTGCTTAACGAAGGTATTTTGGGAGGGCGGATAGGGAGGTTTGTGTTATTGGGATTATAAGAAAACATAGAGCTCGAATATCTTACGCAAATGGTGGGGGTTTCTTTGTAATAACAAGTCCCCCCCTTGGCCCTTTTGCGTGGGACATGAGAAAGTTTATAAGAAGCCTCTAAGAGGCACCACTACGACGGCTACCCCCGCCCTTCTTAGTAGGCTTTATGCCACGCGTCTATTATGGAAAGATTTGGTGTTGTTTATATAAAAGACTCTTTGGATAAATAGAGGGACAAATATGGAATAGCGTCTTGATAATATTGTTTTAAGGATGATATTGAGACTCCTTTAGACGGCCCTATACCGCTGTTCGCCTATTCGTCTAGCCCCGCCGTTTAGCACAACCCAGTCGAGGTGGTTTAATCTAGGAGGTTGTTATAGAGGTTTTAGAGCATTAGAGGTTGTTTAAAGGTTTAAAGGCCAATAGAGGTTTATAGAGGTTTAGAGGCAGAGAGGTGTTTTAGAGCCTTTGAGGCATAGCAGGTTTGTAGCGCAGGCTTCTCAGAAACATCATGGTGTCTTGAGTCATGTGCAGAGAGTTTTTGTTTGAGGTTTCATGAGCGCAAGCCAGGTTTGTTTTAAAATCGGTTATGAGGCCATAGAGGTCTTGTTTAGCAGTTTTACGACGGCATCGAGGTTGTTTAGAGGTTAGAGGCATAGAGTGGTTTAATGAGTATTAGAGGCATGAGGTTGTTTAGAGGTTAGAAACATAGAGGTTGTTAGAGGTTTAGAGGCATATCCAGACTGTTTAGAGGTTAGAAACATAAGGTTGTTTAGAATGGTTAGAAAGCATATACGTGTTTCAAAAGGTTTGAAGCCATAGAGGTTGTTATAGAGGTTAGAGCAGAGAGGTTGTTTAGAGGTTTGAGGCATAGAGGTTGTTAGCAGTAGAACATATAGGTTGTTTAAAGGTTTAGAAGCAATAGAGGTTATAGAGTTTAGAGGCATAGAGGTTGTTAAGAGGTTTAGGCATAGAGGTTGTTAGAGGTTAAAACATAGGGTGTTTAGAGGCTAGAGTGTTGTTTAGAGGTTAGAGGCATAAGTGTTGTAAGGTTAGAGGCATAGAGGTTTTCAGCCAGGTTTAGAGGCAAGATGTTTAGAGTAGAGGTTGTTTAAGGGTTAGCGCATAGAGTGTTGTAGAGGTTTATGAATAAGGGTTGTTTAGAGGTTAGAGCCATAGTCGAGTATGGTTTTAGCAGGTTGAAACATGGAGTTTTAGTAGGTAGAGGCATAAGAGGTGTTATACCGAGGTTAGTAAAATTGTATAGTTCACTTAGAGGTTAGAGGCATATCGAGCTGTTTGAGTTAGAGCAAAGGTGTTAAAAGTTTAGAGGCATAGAGGTGTTTAAGTAGAAAACAATAGAGGTGTTAGGAGGTTCTGAAAATAGAGTGTTTAAGAGTTTAAGAGAGAGGTTGCTTTTGGTGGTGGGGAGTGGAACGCGTCAGAGTGTCCAAATCGCACAAGCGGCTCCCGGCACTATACTAAGAAGGACAGTTTCTTTGACGTTCAAACGAGTGGAACGGGTATGGCTTGTAATGATCACAAAGCAGCTGCTCACGAATTACACCGTAAAGCGTAGTTCCACCTCCGATCTGGCGCCAAAACACAGCTATTCATAAGGCTTGATCGATGAATCTAGGCTGTGCCATTTATCTCACTGAGCATATTTTCAATCTGCTGAAATTTTGCAAATGAGTTACTTCCTGAAATAGATGGTCGTAATAGCGCAACCCCCTCACCCAACTCGGATGCAGAAAGTAACTTCACACTACCCAGGGTCGATGAGCTTCCTGGGTTCTACAGGCGGTGGTAGATGAGTCCGCGATGTGCTGCGGTGCAGTTGGCGTAGGCTGTGGAGATGTGGAGAAGGGCCTGGAGGTGGTGCAATCTGCTGTGCTCAGATTCAGCGACTGCTGCGTGCATTCACATTCAGCTGCAGGGCGTGTACTTGGGAGAGAGGAGACCACACAGCACACATCACAGCGTCTCAAAACCCCACACAGCAGGATATAGATCACTTGTGCATTAAGTATTATAAAGAACATAAGCACACTAGCATTCATAAATCAGCAGATGGATGCTGAGTCTACTGTACCTTCCTGTCCTCAGGGCTGAGGTGGCTCATCAGCATGCTCATGTTCTCGGAGTTCCACTCCCAGTCCTGACTGCTGAAGTACTCCAGCAGRCCGATGGCCTTGTGCAGCCGGTTGAAGATACGCATCATCCTACACAGAGAGAGAGGAATGGAGGATCTCAGTCCAAATGTRCTGCATGTATATAACACAGTTGTAATGTTCGTTTCACTGAAGATCACTTGTATGCAGCAAACACTGATTTCTTCTTTATGATTACAGATMATTTGATCTATTTTTACATCACACTGTGTTGATTGGGTTGAAAACAAGTTGGTGGTTMAATTTTCATAGACCGAACAATGGTCTAGTGACGATGCTGATTGTCAGGACATTAGTAATCTTACTGGGGTTTCTGTCCGGACAGTCTCAGGTAGAGGTCGTAGATGAGGGCAGGGAACTTGTGGCTGACCAGGATCCAATACTGGTTCATCAGGTAGTTGGAGGTGATGTTGGCGTTGGGCCTTCTGAAAGCCTGCTCCAGAGGGTTCCTCTTGAAGCTGGACATCACATGGTGCTCTGAGAGAGAATTCAAGAGGGGTTAAAAATGTGAAGGAATCTGTGGCTTGGCGCTGACATCCCTATCTTACAGTTCTATTCTGTTGTGGCATTTTAAGGGGTGTAGCGTTAGGGGAAGTGCCTCTCACACTATATTAGAGAAATGGGATGTATCCAGGGGTGTGGTTTTCTGTTGCACTAATGACCTCATTCACAGCAGCTGCACACCTTCCCCACCTGGCTGCAATCAAGGCTGCTCAGACCAAGGTAAAACAGCTGGAGGAACTGCTAGTGAAAGAACCAGTGGGTGATACGGGTGTGAATTTGTTCCTGTGTGCTTTCTTTTGAAGACTCGTGACCCACCAGCCTCTATAAAGAAGTGAACAGCCTTACGAGGGTAGCTCTCTCCTGTGTAGGAGACTATCTGGGGTAAGCCCAAGGGTAGCGCTCCTGTGTAGGAGACTATCTGGGGTAAGCCCGAGGGTAGATCTCTCCTGTTGAGCTGTAGTTTTGTCATTTTGAGGCTTTCCCCATTTAATTTATTCCCTCTAACTGTTTTAGTTCTTGTTTTCAAGTTGATCTCATCCCTTTTGAGACATCTCCACAAGATGAGAGCCAAGTGGAGGAAGAACCGTATGCGCAGGCTGAAGCGTAAAAGGTGGAAAATGAGGCAGAGGTCCAAGTAGACTGGGCCCATCCCCTACAGCTGTGATACCCCTCCAAGACCACTCTGGTGATTGAACCCTGCGGTCCATGATGTGCCAACAGCTGAACTATGGTTGTCTGAAGCCAACCTCATTGCAATGGAGTAAAGGACAGATCCCGGACACCCAGCCCTCTACTATGCTAATGGCGGCTGGCCAGCAACGACTACTGGAGAATGGCGAGGAAGACTAGAGAAATTATCTCCTATCGTTGAACTCTGGACTTTTACCACCTGCCCAGCATTTTATTTGTTGTGAAGACTTTTTTTAAATTCATCTTTGGTTTATTAACCACAAAATAAAGAACACTTTTTATTGGTTAAACCCTTGTCTATCTTATGTTGTAGTACCACCCCTTCACCTTCCATTGTGCCCAGACTGGTCTACCAGACTAGACATGCATGTAAATCCGGGACACTTGTTAGTATACGTTACATTCACATAAGAGTTATTTTTGCCTTACGTAAACTAACCTCTAGCAACCCAAAGATTGTTTTAATCTCCACAGACAACTTCAGCATTTTAGCTAATTAGCAACTACAATACTTATCATGTTGGCTAACCTTAACCCCCCCATCTAGTTAGCATTAGTCATCTAGCTAATGTTAGCCACAACCAATTGGAATGTAATATATACCTTCCCACAGTAACTGTGGTATTCTGGATGCAGTTAGACTCTACCCCGACTGCAATCTTTTTTCATAAGGGATGTTTTGCAAATTCTTAACATGCTGTAAGAATTGCAATTCATGAAATGGATGAGACCTCCACAAATGAATACATCTCATACTAAATGGAGTGTCTTGGATTTATGTACAAAATTCAAATATTTTTGCCCAGGATTCAACCTGATTTGTTGGCTATGTGCCATTTAAAGGGAGAACATGCTGTGTTTACTGTGAATGTGGGAACACTGCCTTTACAAGGTGCATAGCTGACAAAGGGTGATGTTATTGAATCCCGGCCACAGTGAATTTTCTCCAGCCCCACTAACGAGTTGAAAGATGGTTTTGGTGTTGAGGGTGAGTGTTYCCGGCTAGGGAAAGGTAACACAAATATACATTTTTTGAAAAAGGTTAATATAATTGAGGAGCGGCGGTAAGGAGAGGGAACGTGGAGGGAAATGCTCTTGCAAGAAATGAGACGGTCAATTCACTTGCTCGTCATCAGGCAAATTACATTTACAGAGGAGGAATCACAAAATACAAAGCGATAAAAACTAATATAGCTACTTGTGCAATACATTCTATAGATAAAAGGATAAGTAGAGTATCGTTTTAAATGTGTGCATGGTTGTCTCCTTTGAGAAAACAACAGCTGATTCAAAGGGGTGTGGAAAATTTTAAAACATTTCGGCGCTAGCAGCCATGAGGAAGCACATGATTATCCTTGGCGAGAGGAGGCTATCGAGGAGTGGATGACACTCCTCTGATAGCTTACTAACGAATTGACACTCTCCGTGGCCACTTGACCACTTATCACTGAGGAGAGGAGGACAGGCCGGAATTTTGTGCAATAGAGAATCTCCCAAAGAATCGATGAAGGAGCCCTGGAATGAGCCTTGGAATAGTGCTCAGGAGTTTTCCTCATTCAGGCTGGGATTCAATCCAAGGCTTGTTATAGAACAACGCACTAGACACCCGACAATGTACCATTTAACGGCACCATGAATTGATCCCAGGCCTCAATCTTATTCTGATGGAAGCTCCACTTTCTAGGGCAGAACAAATGTGATTGGTTGGATGAAAACTCAGTGGGCAGAGCTTAGACTAACATGTCAGTGGGTGGAGTTTACAGATGAGAGTCAAATAAAATAAATGCTTTCAGGGAGGTAGGTTGGAGGTGGATGGAGGGCGTTGCCAGTTCGAATCCTGGCTGTGACTTGTTTTCCTTACCAAACATTTTTAACTAATTCAATTTCTAGTTTACTTTGACTGAACAGCATTAAATACTTGGAAAAACAAGGTTGCTGCTGGATAGGGACCAGAAGTTCACAGGTTCTAATCTTGCTGATGCCCTTTTTCAAAACAGGTTGAGAAGAGGAGAGTGGAGAGAAGGCGACCAAAACCAATTAATATACCAGAATTTTGATAACATATCCAGCCAGCAAACCTACAACTTCGCTAAGCAGCCCCATGGGCCCCCTAGACCCAGTTTGATTAGCTGGATTCCTAGCTCTTATGTGGTCCRGTAGATTAGTGCCCACTATCCCAGGTTTATAACAGCGAGGCAGAGTGATGAGCCTTAATCCCGCTGCCAGCAATCTGATGGCAATTTCCCAGAGTGAAAGGAGCAGATTCACTAATCTGAGAGCATAGGGACCCTGGCTGTCGCCGCTACCGTGCTAATCTGAGCCTGCCTGATACCCGGCCCGCATGCATCCTTTTCATCTCAGTGGTCCGCTGGGATGTACTGTAGATGATGGGCTGGGATGTACTGTAGATGATGGGCTGGGATGTACTGTAGATGATGGGCCGGGATGTACTGTAGATGATGGGCCGGGGATGTACTGTAGAGGATTGGGGCTGGGATGTACTGTAGATGATGGGCCGGGATGTACTGTAGAATGATGGCCTGTGGATGATGTACTGTAGATGATGGGCTGGAATGATGTACTGTAGATGATGGGCCGGGATGTACTGTAGATGATGGGCCGGGATGTACTGTAGATGATGGAGGGATGTACTGTAGATGATGGACCGGGATGTACTGTAGATGATGGGCTGGGATGTACTGTAGATGATGGGCTGGGATGTACTGTAGATGATGGGCTGGGATGTACTGTAGATGATGGGCTGGGAGTACTGTGAATGATGGGCCGGGATGTACTGTAGATGATGGGCCGGGATGTACTGTAGATGATGGGCCGGATGTACTGTAGATGATGGGCCGGGATGTACTGTATGATGGGCCGGGATGTACTGTAGATGATGGGCCGGGATGTACTGTAGATGATGGGCTGGGATGTACTGTAGATGATGGGCTGGGATGTACTGTAGATGATGGCCGGGATGTACTGTAGATGATGGCCGGGATGTATGTCTGTAGATGATGGGCCGGGATGTACTGTAGATGATGGGCCGGGATGTACTGTAGATGATGGGCCGGGATGTACGTAGATGATGGGCCGGATGTACTGTAGATGATGGGCTGGGATGTACGTAGATGATGGGCTGGGATGTACTGTAGATGATGGCCGGATGTACTTGAGATGATGGGCCGGGATGTACTGTAGATGATGGGCCGGGAGGTGAGCTGCCACCACAACCAAAATGCTGGTGGGGTGATGATTTCACGATGACACTTTGCCTCTACTTGTTTATTGTTTGGGCAACTGTGCTTTACTGCTGATGGGAGTTGTCATTTGGGCAGATCCACAGTGGTGAGGTCAAACAGATGTACACAGTGGTGTGGGTTCAGATGTAATGTTCTACTAGCTGCCAGAAGGTGACAGTAGACCATCGCCACTGTCAAATCCCTGGGCATCTAATTATGACACAGATCATTTATCCACCTGCTTCTCACTGCTACACCATTCAAACTGATTTAGGAGAACCAGGACTGACAGACAACCCACAGTTTCATTTCCCCGGTGGAATGTATGATGCATAGTTTCATAGTGACAACACCATCAACCAAATGGATCACTAGTCCCTTTAATAATGGCACTTTAATAATGTTTACATATCTTGCATTACTCATCTCATATGTATATACTGTATTTTATACCATCTATTGCATCTTGCCGCTCTGTCATTGCTCATCACAATATTTATATGTATATATTCTTATTCCATCCTTTACTTAGATTTGTGTGTAGTAGGTAGTTGCTGTGGAATTGTTAGATTACATGTTAGATATTGCTGCACCGTTGAACTAGAAGCACAAGCAATTCGCTACATCGCAATAACATCTGTTAACCATGTGTATGTGACCAATAAAATTTGATTTGATCAAGATTTCAACTACTGAAGTACATTGATTTATGACGACGGAAGACATAGTGGCAGATGAGCAAGCACTGCTGATGTCACTGTGACAGACAGAACAGACAGACACAGACAGACAGACAGACAGACAGACAGACAGACAGACAGACAGACAGACAGACAGACAGACACCTACCGATCTCTCCCCAGTGGAAAGGGTTTGTGCCGCCCGTTGTGCAGTTGTAAACCAACGCTGTTTTGGGTCTGCAAGGGAGCAGAGAGATGAGGTCAGAGGGGTCAAGGGTTAAAGGGGAGGGTCCATGAGGACACATCTATAAAATGAGCCCACAAACACAAAATCACATAAATTGAAAACACTGGGCTTCCTCATCAGTCAATGGTGTAGAGCTGGGGAGATGTGTTTGGACAAACTGGGCTAWGGTAGGTTTACAGGAGGTCTTTCTGCAGGTCAATATGGGRGTGTCTGTTTGTGTGGGTTAGACCATACAGTCATTGGTCAAACCATATTCCACSTGGGGGGAAAGTTAACCTGTGCACTGCCGTGTACCAGCCAGCGGCCAGGGTCAGGTTGATGACCACGTCCACGGGGATGAGGTCCGCCACCGCATCATTGTTGGCTCTCATGGTGCGCAGGATGCCCTTCCCCGCCTGATCAGACAGGACACAGGGTTACCAMCACATCTCATCATCACCTGATCATCGTTTAWACTAGTGGCATCAAAATGAGCAAACTTACTATCTGAAAAATACAACTAATAAGTAGATGCTGGTACTTACAGCGATGAAGACTCCGCTTGGTCCATTGAAGTTGTCGATCCAACCCTGAGACAGAAGAATAGGGAGGGAATAAGTTAGTGTAATGAGAGATTAGGGGCTCTATTCAATCCGTACGTAGAATTTTAATCCGTTATTTAAATTGAAAGGCAATGTTCCAGCGTTAGCGGACACGGTAAATGCTGCACATGTCTGCTGAATTGGAAATGACCTAAAAATATAGATATTTCACAATCTGGAATGCTTCAGCGATGCAGACTGAATAGAGACGTAGGTGAAAGAGAACCCTAAGTACCCCCCTTAAAGATGGACTCCTTAGTTGCTACATTTATTTTTGGACTTATAAATGAATGATATATACCCATTGATTGTTGAAGAATATAAGCCTCATGAGCTTAGTTCAACTGTCGTACCCCATCAGAACCCAAAATACAAGCTTGTTTTACTTTCATGTTTGTAAGTATAAACAAACACTGTATAACTTAAAAACATGGTTAAAACTATACATT
This sequence comes from Salvelinus sp. IW2-2015, assembly GCF_002910315.2. NCBI lineage: Eukaryota > Metazoa > Chordata > Actinopteri > Salmoniformes > Salmonidae > Salvelinus > Salvelinus sp. IW2-2015. The sequence goes on along the minus strand of NW_019944215.1, from coordinate 2,771 downwards.
TTATATCATGGATGGTTAGTCCTTGCATCCATAGCTCTGTCTATGAATTTGAGAGTGGTTACATTTCTCCAGGCCCATTTTTTAAATTTAACCAGGCAAGTCAGTTAAGAACAAATTCTTATTTACAATGACGGCCTAGGAACAGTGGGTTAACTGCCTTGTTCAGGGGCAGAACGACAGATTTTTACCTTGTCAGCTCAGGGATTCGATTTACCTTGTCAGCTCAGGGATTCGATTTACCTTGTCAGCTCAGGGATTCGATTTACCTTGTCAGCTCANATTCGATTTACCTTGTCAGCTCAGGCATTCGATTTACCTTGTCAGCTCAGGGATTCGATTTACCTTGTCAGCTCAGGGATTCGATTTACCTTGTCAGCTCAGGGATTCGTTGGGCCAGCAACCTTTCGGTTACTGGCCCAACGCTCTAACCACTAGGCTAGCTGCCTCAGCTTTTTACCAAARCACAGGYGCGGTTTCCGCTTTCTTACCATTTCAATTAGGAATTCTAGCTTCAAGCAGCACTATAACATTGCTGCAACATCATCAAGTTACAAATAGCCTCCTAACAGCAACATCAATTAGATTGTTGTGTATCTGCTGAGTTAGCATTCCAGTGGTGTGCTAGGCTAGCTAGCTAGCTACCTAGGTAGAGTGAGACTGAGATAGGGAGAGTAACAGTGTCCACATCAATTAGCCCTCCGGTAATACATTGGTAATAGACTGGGCTTATTTGTGTGGGTCTGGCTGTGGCTTGTCCCTACAGGGTAAGGCTACATGGTCTGGTGCAGACAGACAGACAGACAGTCAGTCAGTCAGACAAATAGGAGTCCTTATCACACCGTCTCAGAGACAATTTCTTTGACCCTCATTGAGGGATCGCCTGTGACATTTTAACACTTAACTGAGTTCTGAGGACATGGAGATTGAAGTTCATCACACACACACACACACCCTCCTCCCGTCACTCCCACTGTCTCGAGCTGCCCGCGCAATAAACTGGTAAAGCGCGATCTTTTGGCTGTTTTGCCGCCAGGCCTGGATCATGCACTGTTGAAACGTTACAGCCCCAGAAAACTAAATACAGCCCTGGGGCTATGTAGTCGTTTTCTGTGAATATACTTTGTGCTGTTTAAAAGTCTATTATGCTCTATTGAAAACTCTGAAAGTGTGCATTTTTTCATCTTCTAGATTTTTGGTCTCTTTCTGTGTGAATTCATGTAGCCTCAGACGTTCAAATAATATTCCTGTAGGAAAATAAAGTAAGCATGTCACTTGAATTTGCGGGGATATAATATAATAATCAGGAAAATGAAATGTTGAACACCATCCTCCCATTGCTCCTACAAAATTTTAAGCAGCAATAAAGTCTGCATTTAACGCTTTAATATGTCCATCTGCCCGCTATGCTAAGTGAGATTAAAATGCTTAACCCTGTGGAAACCTTACGCTAAGATGTTAGCCTACACTACAGCAGCCGGATAGATTAGAAAATAAAAAGCAGCTTACTCATGAAAGTAGCATCACCCTGCACATCCAGAAGAGGACTGGCCACCCCTCGGAAGCTGGTTCCTAGCTAGCTTTCTTCCTAGGTTCCTGCCTTTCTAGRGGCAACAGCTGATGTCAAAAGACCTTTATAAAATACATCATATTGATTGACTGATTGATTGATTACTGCACCCACTGAACTTCCATGAACCTACAGTTGCTTTTCAGTGACCTTCTATCTAGTAGGAGACACTCATAGGCTCTCCGGTTTCAGCACTGGCAGTACCCCTCCCTTTTCCCATCGCCCCTTCCTTGCCCCCCTCACATCGCCTACCCAGCTGTTGGGGTCAGAGACGCTCCTCTTCGAGTCCTGGAATCCAGCCCAGCCGGACTTTCTGAACCATTAGAACCATTAGACCTGTCCTGGTCCAACCCTAATACAACCTTTACTCAGCACTACACACCCAATCCCCCTTTAAGTCTGACTGYACACAGGGGAGATATATTGACCAGTGTACTATTACAGCGATCGATCGCTAATTCCCATCCATTTGCCACCACAGCAGGACATGATGGTGTGAGAATTGACAGGATTCTGACTGAACCCTTTTACCATCACAGTGAAAGTGCTACATAGATTTTTACAAATTGTGATACATTTCCCAACAGGCAGGTGGCTGAGCCAATCACACTTCTTCTGATACACTTATCTTGCTGACCAGTCAATACACTGTTTAACGTCCACAGACTACATACAGAATGTGATCCATGTATCTATTGATCATCTATTGACTTTATTGCTTAGTCAATCACCACCTTCCGGAGACACCTGAAACCCCACCTCTTTAAGGAATACCTAGGATAGGATAAAGTAATCCTTCTCACCCCCCCCCCCCTTAAAAGATTTAGATGCACTATTGTAAAGTGGTTGTTCCACTGGATGTCATAAGGTGAATGCACCAATTTGTAAGTCGCTCTGGATAAGAGCGTCTGCTAAATGACTTAAATGTAAATGTAATTGCTGCCAGCTATCTAGTGCCAAGTTCCAGTAGAGTAATCAAGTCCCACAGAATGATGTATGTATATGATACTGTATCTCTATGGTGACGGTACTCACAGGGAAAGGCTCCTGCCAGCTGGCTCCCACTATGGAGGGTCTGATGATGCCGATGCTGAGCTTGCTGCTCTCCCTCTGGACCACGCACTCTGCCAGGGCTTTGGTGTAGGTGTAGGTGTTGGGGCGCTCCCCGATGAGGCGCGGCGTGATGTCACGGACGATGCTGTCC